>NC_031952.1:5471667-5524418 GCF_000303195.2 Fusarium pseudograminearum CS3096 | reverse complement strand
CGGTACTGATTTAGTGGCTGTCATAAATATTAGATCACTCTTAGTGTATGTATGGCCTAAGAGTGGACTAATGATTTCGTCTGTGTGGCTTCAAGTCCCTATTTTTTAGCAACCCGCCTGGTAGCCTAGCTAGGGTTCCTGTCCACTAACGAGCACTAATCTTACAGGGCCAACACCAGCCCATGCTTGGTCTCACCTCACTGCCTGAAAATGCTGTCATGAGGAAGCATCCTGCCCTCTTCCTTAATCCAAATTAGCGTAATGGTTGTGAAAATCTCAGGTACGGATGATGTCGTCATGCGGCACAGCATCATCTCCCGTTAGATCCCGTCTACGGCTGAAGCGGGAGGTAGTGATGATGGCTGAGAGAGAAGTTTCTTTGGAGAATAGGCTATCGAGACGCTCCAATTCGAGACAAGATATAGACTATGGGACGTCCCAAGAATGATCAGCTCTACTGTGAATCTTTTGTGACGGCGAGATAAAAACATATCCGCTGCTTGACAACTCTTTATCTCACTCAAGTGGTACAAGGCTGACTCTACCTGCCTGACCATCTCCCGAAATTACATGCCCCCGCTGGGATCAACATCCCTCCCTGCTCCCTCAGCACCCCCACATGGCTTTTATCTGATCGTCCGACGGTCCGCTCCCGTCTAGGTAGCCAGGAAGCATAAAACATCATCAGGTCCTGCGACATGCTGCCGTTCAGACAGACCATCATCTTTGGGTTCTCCGTCGCCAACATGAAGATGCTCTATGACCGTTTTGCGCCGCTCCTTCTTGGCACCTCACAGCTCTTTTTCTCTCGCGTTTCGTTGGCCCAGGATGCCTCGACGTTGAAATGGGGTCCTTGTGACTTGGATCTTCCTGAGAAGTTGCTCAAGCCTGGCGATTGCGCCACGATTGAGGTTCCTTTGGACTATACCAACCCAAGCTCCGACAAGACCGTTGAGCTCCAATTGCTCCGGTACAACGCTACCAAAGAACCTTTCAAGGGTAGCGTTTTCTGGAACCCAGGTGGTCCTGGAATCTCCGGTCTCGAGACGCTTGCTTATCTCGGACAGGACTTTCGCGAGTGAGCATACATTCAATTCTTCCTTGAGATTGAAGCTAATATATTTCTAGCATCCTAGGTGGTCATCACAACATCATCTCATTCGACCCTCGGTACGTAATTCAGACTGCATGAGCCAACCTCTAACACTGCAAAGAGGCACAGGTAGAACCATCCCATTTGTGTGTAATGTAAACACTACAACCACCACAAAGTTTCGTAGGGGCATCGAGGCTATGCCCCAGGCTGATCTCTGGGAATACGTCAAGAACGAAGCCTGGGAGTCCATGCAGAAAGTCGCCGAGGCCTGCTACGAGACCCAGAAAGAGAATGGTCGCTTCCTCAGCACTGCTTTCACTGCACGCGACATGATGAGGATGGTCGATGCACTTGGAGAAGATGGAAAATTGAGATTTTGGGGTATCTCTTACGGTACTATCCTCGGACAAGTTGCTGCGTCCTTGTTCCCTGATCGCATTGACCGCCTTCTTCTTGACTCCAACTCTCTTGCAGATGCGTACTTCACTTCAACCGGTATTGGAGGCCCCAAGGACGCTGAGAAGTCCTTGGTGCATCTTTTCACTGAATGTGTCGAGCTTGATACTGATGTTTGTCGACTGGCCAACTATTCCGGAAGCAAGACTACAGTTGAAGACTTGCGTGACGCGACAGTCGATCTCTTTCAGAAGCTAAAGGACATGAAAGACCTTCCAGAAGGTCTTTCATCTGCCGATTACCCTTATGCTGGTAACTCTATTCTGAAGGCGTTGAAGAATGCCATCATGAACCTTCTTTCCAGTCCTTTTAACTACTCAACCGTGGCGGAGCTCCTCTCATATGCATTCGATGGAGACTACAAGAAGGCCCTGAGCCTGTACAAAGAGGACGTCTCGGAGTGGAACCTGGGTAAAAACTCGTTCCAAGGAATTGCATGCTCTGAGACGTCCCTCCGAGTCAAGTCACCAGAGGATCTTTTCTCTCTCTACCAGGCGCACCTTGCTGAGAGTACCTTTGGCGATGCTATTGCTGCTGACTACATGGCCTGTGGTGCTTGGAAGTTTGATGCCGCAGAGGGCGTTGACACAAACACTCTTCGAAACATCAAGACCAGCTTCCCAGTTTTTGTTGTCAACAATGCATACGATCCCATCACTTCTCTCAGCCATGCATACCAGGTCTCCTCCAGATTTAGGGATAGCAGAGTGTTGGTGAATGAGGGCGTTGGTGTAAGTTTTCCTCGTTGACAATTCCTTCGGAGTTAAGCTAATTTGCTGTTTAATAGCATGGTGTGACATCGCATTCGTCCACTTGTCTTCTCAAAGCTATCTCATCTTACTTCATTGATGGCACCCTCCCCGAGGTTGGCGCGACATGCAAGCCTGAAGAGGGAGCGTTTGAGTACGCTCTGTCGCGCTCATGAATATCACAAATATTATAACAGCTTGTATATAGATGTAACTGGTAGGATATAAATAATAAAGCAATTTTTGTTGATCTGTTGTTAATGGTATCTGTAATCTTCGCACAGGCGTTAAAAGGAATAAGCTCTTAGTGGATGATGTCGAATCTTCCAGGAGGGTCTGTAGGTAGCGTTAGTGGGGAGAGTCACTGGAGAGTCCTGAGAGGTTGGTTCCTTCAGGGCGTTAGGACCACTGGAAGCCGCCCGCCCGCTCAGGCATTCAGCTACGCACAAGTATGGAACATTTGTCAATTGTGTTTCATCGAACTGTGTCTTCGCCAATGAAAAGTTTGTGTTTATTAGAACCAGATAAATATAAATATTTACTTGGCGCATCTATGAGTTTTATACATCGTGACTATGAAACCTTTCCTAGGTTATAAAGTTATGGTTTAGAGTAGACGAGCAATCATTCTGACAATATTGCCAATGGGGTTGGAGAGCCGAGGCGAGGCGTTTTCTGGGACTGTCGAGGCAGATGCGCTGGGGGTCGCGGCGGCAGTGTTTTCATTAACCACGGGTGCGACTTGTGAAGCCTCTTTAGAGTGAGCTGTAGATATGCTGGTCTCCTCAGCTTCGGTCTCTGAGGTGGCATAAGTGGTCGTGCTGATTGAAACCTGAGTCGTTGTTACATCCCGAGTTGTACTGCCAGAAACAGTACTGGATGAGTCGTCATTATTGCCTTCAGCGGTGTCGTACTCTGGGCCCAAATAGAGCCCTGTGTTATACACGCTGTAGGCATCTGGCTTCATGCCTCCACAGGCCTCTCGAGGGTATCCCGGGCAGCTCAAGTTGCATTGGTCGTCGTCCACCAGCGAGGATTTGGCCGGATAGGTGTCGGAACAGTAGCACTTGGTCGCGTGAAGGATAGCAACGCTATTCTTCTCTTTTTGGCAGTAGTTGAAGCATTGGCCGGTCGTCATGAAAGTGCTTTCCGTACCGAGGCTTGCCTTTGATGGGAGAGTACTGAAGCATCCTTGCGGTGTAAAGTCGTTGAGTACGGGACTTTTAGCGGGAGGCTGTAAGCTAGAATCGCCGCTGACTTGGGCGACACTCGCAGCGAGAAACGTGAGGAGTCCAAATTTAGTGATGGCCATGGTGAAAGTTGTGGTGACTCGGGTTGTGGATAATGGTGAAAGTCAACGTGTGGTAAGAGTAGCAAGTATTTAAGTATGTATCAAGGCGCTGGTGCTAGTTGTGTAAATCTTGGAGCATTCAGCCTCGAAGGAAGCGGGGGCATTTAAATTAATCCCTTCAAGTGCCAGTTAAAAGGGCCCGCTGCTGACCGGTTGTTTGTTTGAAACGAAGGATTGGGCTGATGACTCTGCCAAGGCTGGCTGAAGCGATGAGAGGGAGAGACAGACGTGAAAGACAGGCCTGGCATATTAAAAGAAATAGGAAAAGAAAAGCATTTCACTCTTTGGTCGCTTGGTTATGCACCTACAGACACGCCGATTCTTGTTGATGCTCACCCGATTAGACAACCAACTGTTGGCAAATTCCAGTGATAAAAAGAAAAGAGTTACTAATCTCCGATATTCCCGCTTGTTGTGCACAGACTCCCAGTGACATAACATATCACGATGCCAAGGATGTCACCTCCAAGTAGAACAGCTCTGCAAGGCCGCTTATCCGATGTCAAGGTACTAGCCAGGATAGTAATTTGAACCATAGGCAAATCGTATCAGACCTCAAGCCTGTTGCCTGACTGTAGTGCTGCAGGGTAAACGTGACGATATCAATGCGGATTTTAATGGTGCGATGGCCTGGCAGTGCACTCACTACATGGTCTGAGCCTACGGCCCATCTCTTCATCGACCTCATTGGCTAGCGGGTTTAGCTCAGTTGGGAGAGCGTCAGACTGAAGTCAAACTTCAATCATCACGATATCTGAAGGTCATGTGTTCGATCCACATAAACCGCAGCGTCTTTTCTTTTTTTCCACATTCTTCTCTTAGTTCATTGAGCAATCTTCTTTTTTTATCTGCTTGCATATGCGCAAGTAGAAAGCTGATCTCATCTCTTTCTGTGTGATGCAGAAAGTCTTTCTCCAGGTGAGAGTTCATGGACGCGTCTTCGCCTTGACTTCAATTTCCAACAAAAGTTATCCAACACACATGCATCCGTGTAGAGCTACTCGTCTGCTCCGCCAATTATAGCATTTAAATTTAAAAGTAAGAAAAAACTTTCAAACTGGATAAATGGGATGCTTTCTGATTTCGGTGGTTGGGTTGTTTTGTATCCACTATCAATAAAGTAATTCCTAGTTGGCCTTTGGCAAAGGCTATGTATCAGCAACACAACCGTGGCGATTAAGTTTTCACCTTGACAGAATAATCGCAATGGGGCTCTAGAAGATTCTTCAGGTCTATCACTGGGCGGAGCCTTTCTGGAAACCGTAGTTATCCCTTGCAGCCACTGATTAGGCACATATAGGCACCCGTCAACCTTAACCTGGAGCATACTTCAAGTCCAAAGGAATAAGAACTCAGAGACAATCAAAGTTCAAGATGGAAAATTCCATCATGATTAGACTTTTGGCTGGACTATAAGAGGCCCTCGATGGTCCCAATGTTCTTCCAAAGAATCTTGACCAGTAACAACCACACTTCTCCATTTTCACAACTACCAACCAAGTTTCTTCTTCACAACCACCAACCAACATATCCAAGATGAAGACCTCCGCTATCACGGCTATCGCCGCCACTGCTCTTTTCGCAGCACCTACCCTGGCTTCGCCCCGAGGCAGGGACCTTGATTGGGTCCCCGAGTGCGGCGTAAGTTTCTACCATAGACCAAAGAAAATGTTTCATCACTGACACGTCACAGGTAACTTGTGTTGAGCGCGCTGTTGCGGCACAGGGATGTGATCCCAACCTTCAGGAATGCTACTGCGGCCGTGGGTTCTTTGACCCTTGGTATGCTTGCGTCTCACAGGCCTGTAGCAGGGAAGACCTGCCCAGTACGCAAATTCGTCGACATATGAGGAGTGCAGCTTGCTAACGTGATATAGATGGCTACATTTGGGGTTTCACTCGTTGTGACCCTAAGACCCCTATCTTCATCGATTCCGAGACCTACGACTCGATAAAGGGACCCCGAAACGAAACGACCGTCCCTCCTGTTCCCACAAGTACCGGAATCTGGTCCGCCTCGCCCTCCTTCGTTTCCGATCATGACTGGGTCCTGGAGACCCCTCACAGCGTTGTAAGTTTACTTTAATCCTGTTGTCACACCACAATCTCTAACAAGCAACAGAAGAGCAGCATCCAAGCCAGAGCCACCGCCGAGGAGACCACTGCCGTCGCCACCGAGACCACTGCCGTCGCCACCGAGACCACCACCACCACCAGAGCCTCCGCTACCGGCCCTACAGCTACATCGACAAAGCCTGCCACTGTCACCGACTCTGGCTCTGCAATGGTCAAGGCTGGTATGGCCTCTCTTGGCTTGGCTTCAGTAGCAGCCATGTTCCTCACCATGTAAGAGGATTGTCTGGTTACGTCGTTTAGGCCCCAGACCAAGGGCCATGCTTTACTGTAGAGCACAGGCGCGGGAATAATTTCTTGATAGAGGAACTGCAAACGATGAACTTATAGAGTGTCTACCCTCCAAATAAAAATCACAGTTTGCAACAAGATGAATACCAGATGTGTGCTGCTGCTGTAATGCGATAGATATGTGTTGCGTAAATCTCAAGCATGGGTAAGCGTGCGTTACTCTACATCTCTTGAGCAAGTAGTTGAGACCACTCAAGTCTAATCCTAACAATCTTGTGAATGCATCTCTCAGTATAAAGGCGGAATCTCTTTCGCTTTTAGTTACTATCTGGAATGATTATAGTTCTAGCTCATGTCTAACATTGCAGCCGGGAAACAATGGCACTCAGGGAGTGAGCGGAAGACGTTACATCATTCCAGGATTGGACAATTTAGTACACCTGGTCGTATTGTCCTTCGCAAGTGTCGAAAGACCTCCCATCCGGGACCTTGGTTTCATACTTGGCTTTCAAATCATTGTCCCTTCGCCTCAGTTTGGCACTCGGTGGGCTCTCACATCCTGCCTCTGGTCCCATGCAGGCAATCTCGCTGTTCCCGATTAGCAAGTGTTATCAGGAAGATAACATATGAATATGACTTACTAATCTTTCTCCACTCGGTCACATGTACCGTCCAGCGTCAGGACATCCTTCAAAAAGGTGGACACAGCAGCATGTTGGTGAGAGAGAAGGTACCAATTCGGTTGGAAAGAGGCCATTCTGCCAGGCAAAAACTTTTCGATCGTGGTGAGTACACCCATCTGGGCAAAGGCCTCACGAAGTGCTGGAAGTCGTTATTTAGTAATGCATCAATGACGTTTTATACGAATGGACCTACAAAGTTTGGCATAATCGTCGCTGACAAATTCGTCTTTGTTGAACTCGTTCGTGAAAAGGGCCGTGTCTAAAAAGCGGTATCAGTTATGGTCTCGCAAACAATTCAATGTGTGATCCATACCTGTGAACATCTTCCCATATAGCTTATGGCCAAGGTAGTAATCGGCGCCATGGATAGCCTCGTGAACCCAGTCTTGGAGCCTCTTGGTAGTGTTACCGTAGATTGCCACATCTCCCCGTGGAAAACTGAAAGGTCAGAGACAAGCAGAATATTAATTCGATCTGTACTCACGTCGTGCAAGCGCCCATGAGTGTACCGTTGAGTGGTGGGGCCGCTGGATGAAATGTTAGCACATGGCATCAGACATATGGCAGAGAGGCAGGGAGTGACTAACCGAATTGGATTCGAATGAAGTTTCTCAGGCCAATAGGCACGCGACCAAAGTTGTCGGCGATGGATTCGATACGGTTTTGCGACAAGTGATGGTGGCAGATGACCCAAGGCTGGGGACAGTCCTCATAAAGAACATTATAGACTGTCATGTTGTAGGGATCCAAGTTTTCCTGGGCAGCCAATTTCTTGCATTGCTTAGGCAGCTCTGTTTTCGATGTCAATAGCTGTGCCTGAGACGTAACGACAAGGCGGGATGCATACTTCCCCATGGCCACTTGGTGACAGTGTGAGGTGTTTGTGGAAGAGCCTCGAACAGATCGTCGTCAATGTGGGCGAAGTCCACACCGGGGCACAAGACAGGCTTGTCAAGTTTTCCGAGTACTGGACTTGCGAGAACAAGGATACCTGCAAGTTGAAAGAAGCGCATGGTGAATGAATCTCTTGGGTTGATAGAAACGTGATGGGAACTCGATGTGTCAGTTTGCAAGTGAAAGACGGGGATATCGTCTTCTTAAATATCCGTAGTGTTTTAAAGTTCATTGCGAGGCCCTAGAAATGTCAAGTGATATCTGTCATGATGTTCGGTCTGGGCTGAAGGTTGTTGTGGTAGGCTTCAGATGCTGTCCAACCCCATTGCTGTTTGATAGAATAGTTTCGCTGTTCCTGCTACGTTGTCCCAACCCCGTGTGAGGAGGTGGCGATGACCACAGAATATTGAAGAACAAACCGAATACATTAGTTAGACGGCGAGTTCGAGTAAGAACACCTGGAGTCTCATGTGCATATGTTGACATTCCAAGGGGACACATGCATTATGGATTTGCGTAGCAGCGTGTCTGTTGCCTTGACAATTGTCTCCTTGATGCAGTATCTCAAGACACACAACGCAAACAGACTCCAACCAACTCAGTTTTACATGCTTCAACGAACCACCGAAGCTCAGTCGAACGAGCTCATCTCCGAGTTCACCCCGCATTTTGCCTGGCCCTGTAAGGCAGTGCCTACACGTATGAGGAAGCCATAGCCAACCATTTCCGCCCCGATCGAGCAACAGCAGAGACTAATTTGATGGCCAATTGACCGAGATTCTCACCTTTTATTATGTTGCCAATATCCAAGCCAATGGTAGGGAACATAGCTGGCAGCTTCCAGAATCTGACAGAGTGTTGGGGTTTGAACCAGCCCCCCGGTATGATTGATTGGAGAATTTGCTTCCACGATGATGGATTGCTACAACACAGTTTGTGATGCCACCGGATTGATTAACGTTATCTTTGCTGACAAATTCATGTACACTCATTGCATTGGTTGATCTCTTTCACACTTGAGTGGTGAACTGTCCCTGTAGCTAGAGAAATCGATCGATTAACAATCATAAATATTTCGCATATTCATGGGTCTTACAGGATAAGCCGCCAATGGCTAAACGCAGCTGGTCACATTGCTTATCTGAAAACAGTCTTTCCTCTTCCGATGGGTCGTGATGGTGAGACATCTTAGTGAATCTGCCGTAAGACTCTTGTCTGACAGCACAGAAGCTCTCGCAGCCTGGCTTGTAATAACTCATATACTTATGATAAATGGGTACAATTGGCAGTTAATGTTAATCGGTCGCGGCGCATCATGTATATTTCTGTATCATCTTCTGGCCAAGTCACGGATCGTCGTGAAACCATGCTTAGATCTTGCAGGACTGAAACACGATTCACTGTACGTAACATTTGACATATCACATCATCCAATTATCTACTCTATTGAGTGGACACTACTGCGAGTGCGAGTGCGAGTGTAATACCGGGCATAATAGCCTAAAACCTCGATGTAAGCCTCATGATGTTTGTATTACATGGTGTGTAGCCTTTAGTCCTTGCATAACTTCAAACGATGGACTCTGTTGAGAACAGACTACCTGGGACTACTTAAGATGACCCAAAAACTCGAAGGATATGCCAATAGCTGCATCAACCAGATTTTAGAGTCCTTACCGACAGACTTCAAAGACACCATGACCAACACGGGTATGGAACAAGAGCCAGTGTCAGTAATGATTGTTAACTTCAAAGACATAATGATATTAATGAGTTTTCAGGTGGAGCAAGACACTCTCAGCGCCAGAGAAAGATGAAAGAAACAGCCTTCCAACCGAGAAACCAAATTCAACAGCTGATTGTGAGGCTGCCGTTCATCAAGACACAGCCGACACTCAGATACAACAAAGAGATGATGCATATCTTCATGGCCTACCACTAGTTCTCATGACTCTGTCGCTGATGGTCGGCGTATTAATGATCTCTTTGGACACCAGCATTATTGGTAGGCCCTGTGTTCAACATACCACATTCTTCACTTACATGACAAAGCGACTGCAATCCCAAAGATAACAAGCAAGTTCGACAGTCTTGGTGATGTTGGTACGTAAATATTACTCACCAAGATAGTGTTCTTCCTGACCTCACTCACCTCAGCCTGGTACGCTTCAGCTTACCTCCTCACCCAACTCTCTGCCCAGCCAGCGTTTGGCAAGATATACACCTTCTGGAACTTGAAATGGGTATATCTAGCGTCATCTATAATTTTTGAGGCAGGTTCCATACTCTGCGCCGCTGCCCCGAGTTCACCGGTGTTCATCGTCGGCAGGGCCATAGCTGGACTTGGTGCTGCAGGCGTTTTCTGCGGCGCGATGATCATTATATCGAGAATCGTCGAGATGAGAAAGCGGCCGTTACTTCTGGCAATCGTGGCAAGTATGTATGGTATATCTTCCGTCATTGGGCCTTCACTTGGAGGCGTTTTCACACATTCTAAGCAACTGACTTGGAGATTTTGTTTTTGGATCAATCTTCGTGAGTGGTTTCCTACCAGACTTACGAGACCGCGTCTAATATCCTACAAGCACTGGGCTCTTTGATGGCTGCCATCATTATATTGTACTACCCATTGTCTCTCGGCGAAGCTCCAGACAAAGATAAGCCCATCAAAGAAAAGATTCTCGGCCTGGGACTCAAGAGTTCGGGTCTTCTTGCGGGGACTCTCGTTTGCCTGTTTCTGGCACTGCAGAATGGTGGCTCTGTTTATCCGTGGTCTGATTCGCGCGTCTGGGGATGCTTGCTAGGATTTGGTCTACTTCTCATTCTTTTTACGTACATTCAAATACGACAAGGTGAAGCGTAAGTATCCTACAACAAGGTTGGGCTCACTGAAAGCTGACAATTCACAGAGCTCTGATCAAGCCACGGATTATTTCTCAACGATCAGTCTTTCTTGGATGCATGTTTGCTGCCCTTTACCAAGGCGCCATGACGACGCAGACGTACCATTTGCCCTTTTACTTCCAAGCAGTCAAGGGTGTGGACCCTCAGGTATCAGGTATAAATATTCTTCCGCATGGAGTCACAACTACCGTCGCGACTCTAATTGCCGGCTCCATAATCACATGGTCGGGGTACTATGTTCCTTTCATGTGGATAGGCGCGGCCATCTTCACCACCGGTGCGGGATTGCTATACACTATCGACCAGGGCACATCCTTGGCTCAATGGTTCGGCTTCGAAGTCCTTGCGGGTGCGGGATTTGGTATGGCCATTCAAATCCCCGTCTCCGCCGTTCAAGTGGTGCTGAGTACTGCAGACATTCCTCTAGGAACAGTTTTGGTCATTATTTCGCAAGCACTTGGAGGATCTGTGGGACTATCTATATCTCAGAATGTCTTCCAGAACTCACTTCGTCAAAAGCTGAAAGACATCGGCGAGATTGACGTTGATGCCGTCATTGCTACAGGTGGGATCGACTTGGAGCATATTATCCCAAACGAGAAGCTTTCCTATGTTAGGAATGCTTTCCGGTGTGGTGTGTCTAACGCTTTCATTGTGTCGACGTCGCTCGCCGGTGTTGCATTCTTGGCGAGTATCGGAATGGAAAGACGGAAGATAAAGTCTAAGAAAGATGGACGAATTTGATGTTACTGCAGAGCTGAGTTAACAAATCGAGAGGGCCCTACGTCGACATATAGCCCAGGGTAGCTTTAGCCGAGCGGTTATATCAGCCACGAATATAGCATGTCATAGATAAGGGTACATCCAAGGTGGTAATGGCGGTTAAGCATATCTGTTTCCTGTGATTGTTTCTATCCCATTCTACATAATCGCATCGGCGTTATGATTTCGAGCCAATTGGGACTGAAATCTATTCAGCTGAACTGTTCAGGAGAGATCACTAGATGAGACGATCATCATCTCCGCATTTCTTCCAGGTTACATCCAACGGACCAGTATACCCTCTTTGGCATTCTAAGGCCCGTATGATTGAAATATGCATTCCAAAACAGGCAAAGAGTGGTCGAAAGCAAGATTCGGCCCTGAAAATCAACGCGCTAGATGCAGCGCGAGTGCACATGACCACTTCAATGTTCGGCGATAGTCACGAATTGGAAAGTAGTCTGCCTTCGGTTAAAAATTGGACATGTGAAAACATAGACAGAAAAAGGGAGCTGTATAATAATATAGTACTTCCTTCTCTGCTTGTTGTTTGGACTGTAGATCAGGTCATCATTCACTGCGAAAATGACTATCACAAAGGTTGCTACTATCGCTTTGGCTAACCTTGCTGTCCTGGGTTCAGGTGCGCCAGCCAAGGGTTCAGATGGATTCATCGCTGCACCATACTACCCAGCACCCTATGGTGGATGGGTAGAAGATTGGGAAGATAGCTATGCCAAAGCTAAGAAACTCGTCGATTCTATGACGTTGGCTGAAAAGACCAACATCACATCTGGTACAGGCATCTATATGGGTACGTCTGAATGTAATCTATTAAAGATAAACTGCTAACATGACACAGGGTATGTAACCTCATCTTTCTCTCATTCCATACTGACAACATAGTCCTTGCAATGGTAACTCTGGATCTGCTCATCGCGTCGGTTTCCCTCAGCTGTGTCTGAACGATGCAGCCAATGGTGTCCGACAAGCTGACAACGTCACCGTGTTTCCTGATGGAATTACCGCTGGGGCAACCTTTGATAAGAAGCTGATTTACGAACGCGCCGTAGCCATCGGAAAGGAAGCGCGCGGAAAGGGCGTTAATGTCTGGCTTGGTCCCGCTGTTGGTCCTATTGGCCGAAAGCCCAAGGGAGGACGCAACTGGGAGGGCTTTGGCTCTGATCCATCTCTTCAAGCCATTGGTGCTCGAGAGACTATCAAAGGTGTTCAGGAACAGGGCGTGATCTCAACTATCAAGCATCTCATCGGAAATGAGCAGGAAATGTACAGGCGACAGACCACTGATGTTGTATCTCCGGCATATTCTGCAAATATTGGTAAGTCATTCTTGCATAATGATCAGTCATTGGCTAATTATTTCAGATGATCGAACTATGCATGAGCTTTACCTCTGGCCCTTTGCCGAAGCTGTTCGAACGGGTGTGGGAGCAACCATGACAGCTTACAATCGAGTAAGTTCTGCGTATTGTCAATACCCAATCAATGACTAACTATCATCAGGTCAACGGCACGATGTCCAGTGAACATTCATACCTCATCAATGCACTACTCAAAGAAGAGCTGGGCTTCCAAGGTTTCGTAATGACAGACTGGCTTTCCCAAATCACCGGCGTCGCATCGGCTATTGCTGGAATGGATATGAGTATGCCTGGTGACCCAGTCATCCCACTTCTCGGAAGGTCACTATGGATGTACGAGATGACCCGCGCCACGCTCAACGGATCCGTTCCTATGGAAAGACTAAACGACATGGCCACTCGCATCGTCGCGACTTGGTACAAGTTTGGACAAGACAAAGACTTTCCCAAATTGAGCTTCGACACCAACACATATGATGCCGTAGGGCCTCTGTACCCTGGAGCTTGGCCCAACTCGCCCTCGGGAGTCGTCAACAAATTCGTCCAAGTGCAAGAGGACCACGACGTGATTGCCCGACAAGTCGCTCAGGACGCCATTACTATGCTTAAGAACGATGGCAACCTTTTGCCACTCAGCAAGAAGAGCCCCCTCAAGGTCTTTGGCACAGGTGCCCAGACCAATCCTGATGGTGCCAATGCTTGTGCCGATAGAAACTGCAACAAAGGCACATTGGGTCAAGGTTGGGGATCAGGAACCGTCGACTACATGTACTTGGACGATCCCATCGGCGCCATCAAGAAGGAGGCTGACGATGTCGCATTCTACAACACCGATAAATTCCCTTCAGTCCCGAGTGCGACCAACGACGACGTTGCAATTGTTTTCGTGACTTCCGATGCGGGCGAGAACACATACACAGTTGAAGGTAACAATGGCGATCGGAGCGCTGATAAATTGAACGTGTGGCACGGCGGAGACGCGCTCATCAAGGCAGCGGCGGCGAAATACAAGAATGTTGTTGTGGTGATACACACTGTCGGACCTGTCACACTTGAACAGTGGCATGACTTGCCTTCGGTTAAGGCAATCCTGGTTGCACATCTTCCCGGACAAGAGGCTGGCAAGTCACTTACGAATATTCTTTTCGGTGATGCATCTCCCTGTGGACACTTGCCATATAGCATCACCAAGAAGGAAGATGACATGCCTGAGAGTGTTGTCAAACTCATCGACTCTGGCTTTCTAGATCCTCCGCCTGATACCTATTCCGAAGGTTTATACATCGACTACCGTTGGCTTAACAAGGAAAAGATCCGACCTCGCTACGCTTTCGGTCACGGTCTCAGCTACACCAACTTCACCTATTCCAACGCGACCATCAAGAGAATGACGACACTGACCCAATACCCTCCCAAAAGGTCAGCGAAGAGTGATGTTCTGGACTATTCCCAAGATATTCCCGATTACAAAGAAGCCATCATGCCAAGCAATTTCAAGACAGTTTGGCGCTACCTTTATTCTTGGCTCTCAGAGTCTGATGCAAAGAAGGCTGTCGAAGCAGGAGAAAAGTCCAAGTACCCTTACCCAGATGGCTACTCGACTAAGCAAAAGACAGCTATTCCACGTGCGGGTGGCGCGCAAGGCGGAAACCCAGCGCTTTGGGACGAAGCTTATACCATCTCAGTACGAGTCACTAACTCAGGCGCTAAGTTCGCTGGAAAAGCTTCAGTTCAGGCATACATCCAATTTCCGGAGGATGCCGGATACGAGACTCCCGTGATTCAGCTTCGTGACTTTGAGAAGACGGGGATCATCGAGCCTGGAGAAAGTGAGACGGTGCAGTTGACCTTGACCAGGAAGGATCTGAGTGTTTGGGATGTCGAGTCGCAGGATTGGCTGGTGCCGAAGCCGAATGGTGAATATCGGGTATGGCTTGGCGGTGCAAGCGATATGCTGGATGTTGTCTGCTACACTGATGATCTGAGCTGCGACAACGATGTTGATGGACCCGTGTCGTATGATTGATCTGGTCTCCCGCTCGTTTATGGATAGATCTTCAATTTAACATGAGCTGAACGCCACCAAACGACAGGCCAGGCTAACTGTGACTGAACGCCATTGACGATCTCATTCATGACCCGGCGTCGATGCATATGCAATCATTATACGCTTGAACCAATCGCGAGTACATTTGAACGCTGACATGAGCAGAAATATGCAATTCCCCTGAGTTGTGCATGTAGCTTCTCACTACACCCCTTTGGAGGTACTACTATTAAGCTACTAAACTGTAGACCTTGTCGGCCTGAGGTAGAAACCCGCGTAAATTTTGCTTTGGTTAGCTCAGGGCAAGTCAAACGATAAATAGATGATTGACCAGGTGTCCCCTGTCCTGTCATGACCAAGACGGGCATCCGATTGTGTAATCAGGAGACTTTTGAAACGTAACCGCAGGTGAGATCCGCAAAATATGACAGCTACAAAAAAGAAAAGGAAAAGAAAGCTATTTTGGTGGGTTCCGCCTGTTCCTTGAGACATGGGATAATTACGGCTGCAGAAATTACCGCGCGGGGGAACAAGTTTGTCTTGGATCCTTCGAGTTACATTGTGGGCGCTCTGCCGCAGCGGTTCAGAGACGAAGACACTAATAGTTAACTAATCGGAAGATCGGGAACTCATCAGACAACGATCACATGGGTTTGCGTCTAGATAGTAGCTAAAGAGGAACAAAATTGGCTGACCCCTGTGACCAGAACGCCACTTGGGGGCCCCCTGGTTATCGTAAATCATCCGTAGCGCGGATTTTGAGTTGGAACGGTCACACAAGGTCGAAATTTGGTCATTGATGGCGCTTTGGTCTATTCGGAACTTGACGAGATGAGGCACAGAATCCCCTCTGCTCATTAGGGATCAAAGTTAGTCTTGGTGCTGCAGGCGTTTTCGCTCTCGTTGCCTTGTACGGCACAGGCTCACCGGTACGTCGGATAAAGGGAAGCGATAGTCGTCTCCTTCTCTGGTTCCAGACGTATGTACCTGGTACAGGCCCTCGTGATGATCCAGGCTAGTCTAGCGAATCAACGGTCCTTCTAACTCAAGTCGGTCTGGGCCGATGATCAAGACCAGGGGTAAAATTCAGTGGAGTCAGCGCCAAGTTGATCTTTGTTGGGCGAGAACTTTCAGTGAACGTGCAAGCATTTCCTTGGCCAGTCTGGTTACCCAAAAAAAGCACACATTGCGCCACAAACAGGGTCTATACGAAGGGACTTGCATTTGGATCTGCAAGGACTGCAGCCTCAATTCGTGACAATAACGAGAAGAAAGTGTCAGCAAGATGAAAAGAGGAAAGTCGCTGATGCTGCAAATCCTTCGGATACCTAGTTACACATTTGGACAGCAGAAGCAGTTCGTCACGGCCCAAACCAGTCAGCAATCTCAATTACAACACAGCACATGAGCAGCACTTTTGTCCTGTCTCACGTCATCACGCCCCATGCTCGTCATTCATACAACAGTTAGATATCGAAATCTACAGAGTCAGAGAGTGCAGTTGAAAACATCCCTGTCAAGTGAGACACCGGCCGAGGCACCGGCCCAACACTTTTGTCCGCTTTGTCGTTTCCCCCCTCTCCCGAGATCAGTACCAGATTTTGACGCTCCTGCCATTGTCTTGGTGGTTGCGTCTCCAAAAAAAACAATTAGCAGCGATTGGTCTTGTTCATTTCAGCTGACAGGGGTTCTGCAAAGCCTGTAGCCCACAGACTAGTCCAGATCACAGACCTACAAGGAGCTACCAGGGGCTAATATGACACTTTCACTCGCTACCGACCCATCCTACTGGGTGGCAGAAATGTTGGCCTCCTAATTATTGGGGTACAAAAATAAACAGCCTCAAAGCCTGGTCTAAATAGCACAAGATGATCTTCTAATATCGTCTGATATGCCTCCAGCTGCCAATCTTTCTGACACCCGGAGACAATGATCCATAACAATAGACATAATGCAGTTTCGTCGAAACGTGGTGCACAGCCCTCATGCACGCACTAGATTATCTGTAGCCCTGGACGCCTCAACTGAACGGGCCTTGCCTTAGGGACCCGACTGACTTGACTTGACTTGGCTCGTGTGCTGTCATCCTGTGCAGAGCCTTTTCGTCCATCTTGAGTAACGCCCGGCCAGTGAAGGAGGGGCGTGAGCGTGCGAGATGTACTCTGTCACCCGCATATGTTTATACAGTACTCCGTATTATACCCTAATAGTGCATTGGATCAATGTACCTAGTCGGGTGTCTCGTTTGCAAAGCAAAATGGGAAAAGTTCAAAATCCCATTTGGAATAAAGAGATAAATATGTTTACGCGCCGCTTTTGATGTTTCCTTGGCTACTCCTCAACTGCTCGTTCACTCCCACTCTCTCTTCTTATCCCTTCTTTTCCTCTCAGCCTTGTTTCTACCAAGTTGCTACTCTTGGTTAGAACTGTTTCGGGTTGGCCACTTTCGTTTTCCCTCTCTCTTTCGCAATGAAATCTTTCTACACCTTGGCCTTGTGCCTCGGTGCCCTCTTCGATGGCACCACTGCTATTCCACCTGAGGAGCAAGGGCAAATGCCTGGCAAGTTCGCCGCTGCTCCTCCTGTAGGATCTAATCCCATTGATCGTAAGGGATGGACTGTTCGATGCTCCAGCCAGGCATCAAACCACCCCTGTGGCAATGCTATTGATGGTAGCAAGGACACCTTCTGGCAGACTCCCTATGGAACAACCAACACACCACCACCTCACTCAATCGTCATTGATATGAAGCAGACTCAGTATGTCAGTGGTCTGCAAATCACGCCTCGCCAGGATGGCAACACTCGTAACTGGATTGGCCGTCATGAAGTCTACCTTAGCTCTGATGGTTCTAACTGGGGCTCTCCTGTTGCCTTCGGAACATACTGGGGAGATAAATACCCCGTCATCACAAACTTTGAGACAAAGCCTGCTCGATACCTTCGATTTGTCGCTCTTTCTAACGTAAACAGCGACAATCCTTGGATTGCCATCGCCGACTTTGTTGTCTACAATGCCCTCAAGTACAACCCTCCCAAGAACGGCGTTGGCAAGTGGGGACCTACTCTCGACTTTCCTGTCATTCCTGTCGCCGGTGCCGTCGAGCCTGTATCTGGAAAGGTTGTCATCTGGTCTGCTTACCGATATGATGCTTTCCAGGGTACCAACCCCCGTGGTGGCTTCACTCTGACCTCTATCTGGGATCCCAAGACCAACGTCATCTCTAACCGAAATGTCACCAACAACAAGCACGACATGTTCTGTCCCGGTATTTCCATGGATGGAGAAGGACAAATTGTTGTTACTGGTGGCAACGATGCCAAGAAGACAACCATCCTCAACCCTAACGGCGAGTGGGTTCCTGGTCCTGACATGCAGATTGCTCGTGGTTATCAGTCATCTGCTACCACTTCTGACGGACGTGTCTTCACTATCGGTGGCTCATGGAGTGGTCCCCGTGGCGGAAAGAACGGCGAGATCTACGACCCCAAGGCTAGAACCTGGACTTCTCTTCCCAAGTGCCTTGTTGGTCCTATGCTTACCAAGGATAAGGAGGGTGTCTACAAGGCTGACAACCACGCTTGGCTCTTTGGCTGGAAGAAGGGCAGTGTTTTCCAGGCTGGACCCAGCACAGCCATGAACTGGTACTACACCGCCCGAGGAACTCAAGGTGATACCAAGGCTGCTGGAACACGACGCAAGAACGGGCGAGTCGACCCTGACTCAATGAACGGTAACTGTGTCATGTACGATGCCCTCGATGGCAAGATTCTCACCTACGGAGGTGCCACTAGCTACCAGAAAGCTCCTGCTACTGCTAACGCTCATGTCCTTGCTATTGCCGAGCCAGGAGCTGTTGCTCAGACATACCTTGTCGGAAACAATGGCGCTGGTAACTACGCTCGTGTCTTCCACACTTCTGTTGTCCTCCCTGATGGTAACGTCTTCATCACCGGTGGACAATCATACTCCAACCCTTTCACCGACACCAACGCTCAGCTCACCCCTGAGATGTACATTCCTACCACCCACGAGTTCAAGACTCAACAGCCCAACACCATCCCCCGAACCTACCACAGTATGTCTCTGCTGCTGCCAGACGCTACTGTGTTCAACGGTGGTGGTGGCCTCTGCGGCAGCTGCAGCAGCAACCACTTTGACGCTCAGATCTACACTCCCCAGTACCTTCTCGATGGCAACGGCAACCTTGCTACCCGCCCCAAGATCACTGCTGTCTCAGCCAACACTGCCAAGATCGGCAGCACCATCACAGTTACCGCTAACAGCGCCATCAAGAGTGCCTCTTTGATCCGTTACGGCACTGCCACACACACTGTCAACACTGATCAGCGACGCATTCCCTTGGCGCTGACAGGAGCTGGCACCAACAAGTACTCGTTCAAGATCCCCAACGACTCTGGTATTGCGCTACCAGGATACTGGATGCTTTTCGTCCTCAACAATGCTGGAGTGCCCAGTGTTGCTAGCACGATTAAGGTGACAGTTTGATCTTCTAATCAATCCTAAGACTTAATATTTTCTTTGTGGGATTATGTAATCAGGGTACATTTTGGGCGACGATCATAAGACTATGATCTTCTATGTATATATTTACACACTTATCCTACAACTGGATACATCAAGCGACATCACGTCCTACTAGAATTTCTCTAAATACAGCGTATACATCATTTCACATATAGTGTCGACCGTGCATGAAGCCCCCGTTCTTGTTTGGCTTAAAGATTAGAGTACTGAAATTCAAGTGCCGACAAACCTTATTTATTACGTAGAGGAACCCTTGTAGCATCATGAACTTAGTATATGTGCCTAGTTTCTAATAGTGATTATTACCAAAGTCAAACTGAAATGCCGTATTCTAGATAACCAGACGATGCTAGGATGTTCCTGATATCTGTGCCCAAGAATAGAACCGCCTGTCACTTTCTCAATGTCACACGCTAACCATTGATTTCAAGCCAAGAACCGGGAACCAGGTTGGCCCTCCTCCATATTTAGAGTTTAGGCTCACACGGGATGGTGGCTGTAGCAAAACGCAGGTGACATTATCGCACCCGTGTTTGTGAGATGGTGATGCAGGTAACACGACATCCCTGGCCTTTGAGCTATCACGCTAATGCGAAGATAGATTGGACAAGAGTCCGAGCTAAGGTTGCATATGATGAGGCGAGTGTGTGATTGAAGCTCGGATGATTATGCTGTGTCACGACTGGGTTGTCCTGCCAGCAACATGAGACCTTGAATTCATACGGTATTTCAATATCCAAGCGACCTGGCAATCAAAAGAGCGGAGCAAGAGGACATCGCTTTTGGCATGACACGTTACATGCGAAGGTGCATGGTCCATTAATATATTGGCATTTGTGCGAGATTTCGCTATTCCTTAAGGTCGTTTGTATAATTGAATATTTAATGAAGATAAAGAAACTCTTATGAGTATAGCGCAATCTTGTGCTATTATTCCAACTTATTTCTCACAACTAACCAGATCTCTTAAGTCTTGCCTCTAACATAACAGTACAACCATAAGCAGAGGGATAAACGTTGACAAGCTCCAAACCTGCCACCTCCAAGATCTCCTCGAATTCGGACCTCTTTTTTTCCTGACCCGACATGCAAAGAAGAGACAAGTCAAGCCAATAGAGATCGACATTCTCCTGTTGCTCTACGGTGTCGGGGATTAACTGATCGCATATGATGAGGCGAGAATCAGGGCCCATGGCTGACGCGGTATTCTTGGCGAACTCGATGCATACAGGGGAATAGAAATCATGTAGGAAACGGCTCATGAAGTAAATACGGGCATCTGTTGTTTTGAACGAAAAATGTTAGCAGTATTCGTTAAGACTTGTAGATACCCGGAGATCTAGGCTTCTTGATGGGAGTACATACTTTTGACAGGCTGGGGTGTAAATGCATCATAGGTCATCAACTCAAAGTCTGATAGTCCTTTGGATCCATGGTATTGATAACGCCAGGAAGGTCTTGCAGGGTAACTTGGCGTCAAAGGCATCGCCAATGTCCTTGCGAATAGCAATGCATGATTGTCCGCGACTCGCACCGATATCAACTAAGAATGGCCGATCAGGGTCCTGCTCAACCTCTTCTTTTAGTGTAGTGAATGGGAACATGCCAACAACTGGCATCAACTCGTCAACAGCGACCATGTTGGCATTCCAAAGCTCGCGACGCTCAGGGTCAGGGTCCATATCCAGTAGCTCATAGTAAGATTTCCCGAGATGTTCTTTTCCGACTGAGTACACAGCAGGAGACTTGGTCAAATCAAAGATATCTTCTGGCTGGTGCGATTCGCAGTAGTCGGCTAAACGGATGAACCCACGACCAAACTCGACAACAATGAGAAAGAAAGACCCCAGACCCCTTGGGTTTAGAATTCGTGATAAGTCGTTGTGAACATAAGTATCGGGTGCTGTCTCCATGAAAACACCATGGCTGATGGCGACCCTGATACACTCTCTCGATCACCGTCATAGCCACATTGGTAATCCGTCCCAATTCTTCTGCGGTAATTGAGCTGCCATCTGCCGGCATGGCATGGTAAGCTCGAACCCCAATTATGGTATGAAAGGCACCACAAAAACTGACTTGCTCCATCAGATGTGTCATGCGGTCCATGGGCGACTGGATCGCTAAGCGAACGGCCTCTGTCTACTTGAGGACATTTTGGTGAGTTATGGGGTCGTCGTCGTACGATTCTAGTTGAGCTAGGAGCCTTTTGGCCTCCTGCAGTGCCTTTTCAGCTTTGGGGTGAACCATACTGAGCTTCAGAATCTACTAGACGAAGAGTATCAAGAGGTAGTTAGATGCTATCTATTATATCTGTGTCTTAGAATTTGCGCAGATTTATGGAGATGGTCTCTGCGCCCGCATATCTTTGACACCATGCTAACGTAGCAATATTTACTTAACAGAACCAACAGGCGGGGTAAAGTGAAAGCTAAGCCCTATTTAATATGATATCAGTTGATGGCAGTGGTGATGCGAGTTTCTTGCTTGTTACACAGGTTTAACCGGCGGATATGCATTGAGCCGAGGCCGTTTACCCCTGGCAAAATGCCTCAACCTTGCAGGTCAGGCCCAATCAAACTGTTATTCTTTTGACAAGTGGGATTGTTGACGCGGCACAGTTGAATGTACAGACGGATGGAGTTGTAGACCCGATAGAGTGACTTGGCATTTCACTATCTGGTAGAATCGTAGTGGCGAGGATTGGAGCAGTTCTTCAGTGCTGGGAACTCCCATGCCCTTTTCTCAAATGTCCACTCCTGATCATTCGGTGCACAGACGATCTGGACACAACAGTTTCGATCATGTCTTCTCCTCGCAAGAACCAAGAAGAGGTTATCCAGCCTGACCATGTAAGTGAACGGCCTAGTCTACCGTAAGGGATCTTGAATTAACGAGCGGCTTACCCTGTTTAGGCTCTGCAGCCTATCGCGGATGATGAGGTTGGTGGGCCATTCTGATGCAGCTTAAACTGCTGTCTCCACCGACTAACCAATATGCGTTGGTTTACAGACCTTTGATACAGACAGCGAACGTTCCTCGTTGACGTCTCTCACGTCGTCTGTTCTACAGGGCAAAGTTGAAGGGGGGAGGACTTATGCCGTCTATGGTAAAGAAGGTGAGCTATATTGAAACATCCACAGAATCTCCACTGATGCCACAAACAGAGTATGGGCTCCCAATGGACGAGGCTGAGCTTGATCGCATCGATATGTGCCATGCAAAGTACTGCGCTCTGATTGGGAAAACTCGCTACTTAGCGCCCGTAAACAGTCCTCAAAGAATTCTTGATCTTGGCTGCGGCACAGGTTCGTATTACCCCGGGCAAAAAGACCGCGTCGTTAACATCTTGACTCTAGGTATATGGTCCATCGAGATGGCCGAGGAGTTCACGTCTGCTGAGGTGAGTTATCGTTGGAAAATCACGTCTGGATATGTCTGAAGACAGGTTACTGAAGGAACTTAGGTCATTGGCACTGATGTTGCACCAACACAACCTGGATGGTGAGTGAATACCATTGTGACTTCATTCTGTGTCAGGCTAAGTCGCTCCAGGGTTCCACCAAACTGTCACTTCGAGGTCGATGATATCGAGAGAATATGGACATGGCGAGAAGAGAGCTTTGACTTTATCTTCTCGCGAGATCTCCTGCTCGCAATTCGAGATTGGCCAGCGTTGATTGACCAAACTTACACGTGAGTGCAACCATATCTTGCTAAAGTGTATTGGAGTAACTGACTGCGGGCAAGACACCTCCAACCCGGAGGCTGGGTAGAGTTCCAGGCCATTGTCGGGGTTCTCGGGTGCGATGACGACTCAATCCCTGAAGATAGCTACCTACGCAAATTCTCCACCATGATGGAGCAGGGTTCCTCCAAGTTCGGCGCCTGCCTCACAGACCCCATGAAGTGGAAAGGTTGGTTCGAAGAGCGCGGCTACACCAATGTTACAGAGCGAGTTTTTAAACTTCCTTTCAACCCATGGCCCAAAGATCCGCGTATGAAGCTACTAGGAGCATGGGAGATGGAAAATCTCCTGCAGGGACTTGAGGCGATGGTGACCAGGATGTTCCAGAAGGGACTTGGCTGGACAGATGCTGAGGTCGCTGTCTTTTTGGCATTCTTGAGAAAGGAGATTAAGAATCCTCGCATGCATGGCTACTGGCCTTAGTAAGTAATCCTGTGGTTTGGCATTCTGTGCCAGTAGATGTAATGCTGAGACTGACTCACTTTCTAGCTATGTCGTTTATGCCCAGAAGCCTGAAGAGGAAAAGGCACAGGCTGTCAAGTGACTTCCATGAGAAGATGCCTAGCAGTTGATATTAAGATATGGGTAGCCAAACTGGTACTAAGCATCACGGATGCCAGTTAGTGAAAGCTTTTGTGCCAATTCCACATGATGAAGTTCTCGGTTATTCTCATATCTCGCGATAAACGTCCAACATGCTGAACTGAGCTCATGATCCACTCGTCTCGTTTCGTCCTGTCCTTACCCTGACTAGAACATGTTGCACTCCACTCAGGGCAAATCTCCACTGAGGATCCGTGACTCATTCTGATAGACCGCACAGAATGTATTGAATGTATAGACCAAATTACGACAGCGTTTTCACATCCAAGAAAGCAACTTGGCGCAGTGGAAGCGCGGTATGTTTATCTCAAGCGTCTCATAGTGACTCTTTACTAACGCACACATAGCCGGGCTCATAACCCGGAGGTCGCTCGATCGAAACGAGTAGTTGCTAGGATCTTCTTTTTTTTGATTATATTTTTTCTTCTCTTATTAAATAATATGTCTGTTGATGTTGGTCTCTGAGTGTGGCTGTTCTTTTCAACATGCCCTCTTCCGTGATAGTCCAACATAAGTTTCCAACATTAGTGCTTCTCACAAAGATTGATACAATGTACTTCCTGTGCCATGAAAAGACTCTGGTGATATGAGCCTCGAACCTCATTACTCTTGGTCACCATCTCTTGGTTGTTGATCTTAGTTTCGAGGTCGTGATTGTCAACTTCAACTCCAAAAGCTATGGCGAACTTGTGGCTTGTGTGTCGGATATTTAGGGGACTTGGCGTTGGGGAATTAGCGACGGTAACAGTACTCCACACCGCTAGAGGGCCTGTGATGATCTCCCTGGCAAAACATCCACAACTCAATTTGTACACATCTTGAACCGGACCATTCAACGACTTCTCTTTACATGTTTCTCACCGCTTAGTTAGACCCCTAAGGTTTAGAGAACTCGGCGTCGGAGACCGGCACCGAGAACCATGAACCCCGCATGAAACGATGCAGATCGTTATATGAATCTGGTCAAGCCGTAGGTGCAGGTGCAGCGAATGCGGGGACAGTTTCCCTCCCGCTGTACCGCGAGATGAGATGGGCAAATCCTTGGACCTCGCTTAAGTCTCTCTCCCCTCTCTTCTCATCCTTCACCTTACAGGCAAGAGTTTTCTCTAGATCCTTACTCAGGGGATCCCTTCTTGTCCCTCAAGTTCTTCGTCTGTAAACTTCAAGATGGCTGCGCGAACCGACTTTGATGCCAATCCTGAAATGGCTGGTTCTCAGACAGACGAAAAGGTGGCACTACCCCAAACCTCTAACTCTCCGAGCAACCCCAACTGACTCTCTTCAAGCAAAACTCCGATTCTCGGCTTGAGAACACTACAGCAGTCGATCCAGCTCTTGAGAAGCTTCTCGTGCGCAAGCAGGATGCTCGTATCATTCCGTTGGCCGCAGGTATCTACCTGCTGTGTTACTTGGATCGCTCCAATATTGGCAATGCCAAAGTCCTCAATCACACCACGGGTCATGATCTTCTCTCCGAGACAAACATGTCTAACTATGACTTCACAATTGCACTAATGATCTTCCTCATCGCCTATGCGCTATTCGAGGTGCCATCTAATTATTTCCTCAAAAAGATGAAACCCAGCAGATGGATTGCTTTTCTCATGTTCTCTTGGGGAACAATTACCATCTGTCTTGGTGCTGCTCATAGTTTTGCTGTAGTGACCGTTTTACGTTTCTTGCTGGGAGTTTTCGAAGCTGGTGAGTCTTGAAACGCTGTTCACAAGTCTCTCCTCATCTAACCAATCCAGGCCTTTTCCCGGGACTCGTCTACTATCTCACTTTCTGGTACAAGCCCGAGGAACGATCAGTCCGAGTTGCAACCATCTTAGCATCAGCTACCCTGGCTGGAGCGTTTGGTGGTGCTATTGCATACGGCGTTGGCCACATGAACCAAGTACACGGACTTTCCGGTTGGCGATGGCTTTTCATCCTCGAGGGCATCCCTTCTGTGCTATCATCGTTCTTGGTCTGGTTCTGCCTCCCCGATTTCCCCGAGTCGGCGAGCTGGCTCTCGGCCGAAGAAAAGGATGTTGCAGCTTATCGACTGGCTGAGCAAGGATCGCACGGTGATAGCAAGTCCATGACATGGGAGGACGCAAAGTCGACCATCTTGGAATGGAGACTATGGTGCCATTACTTGGTATGTGGTTCAATACTTGGCAGCTAAACGACTCTTCGCTAATATGGACAGATCTACTTTGGCATTTCAGCTCCCTTTTCGAGTTTGTCGCTTTTCACGCCTTCGATTACTGCTGGTCTAGGAGTATGTACATGATTTACAGCCACTCGCAATTCCTACTAACTGTTTCTAGTTTGCGGATCTCCGAGCCCAACTGATGACCGTGCCTCCTTACGCAGCGGCTTATGTTGTGACACTACTTGTTTCATGGTCTGCGGACAAGTACAATGCGTGAGTGCTGAAGTCATGTAATATGTGATTATCGAAACTGACATTTTCTGAGTCGTGCACTTCATTCTGCAGTGTTTTCCCTGGTTGGGGCCGTGGGATTTATTGCTTCCGCATCGCTCCCTGCTGATTCTTACAGCGTAGGTCTTGTGTGATTTTGCCCTCAAACAGTTACTGACCATATTTAGCCTCGCTACGGATGTCTTATAGTTGCAGCCTGCGGTTCGTTTGCCTGTATTCCGCCTCTCTTAGGTTGGTTGTCGTCCAACTTGCACTCTACAGCTGCCATCGGTCTGGCTATTGCGTTGAACATCTCCATGGGCGCCCCTGGACAAATTGTTGGCGTTTGGATCTACAAAGCTGACGAAGCGGCCAAGGGCTATCCCACCGGTCACTGGGTCAACGCCGGTCTGCTTCTCTTTGTGACTGTAGGTTGCCTCGGTATGCATGCTTACTACGTCTGGAGAAACAAGCGTGCAGCTGGTACCGATCAACCTCGGTTCAAGTACTGATCTCCGGACTTCGATTGGCTGGTCACGGTTCGTCCGTGTAACTGATGCTTGTAAAATCTGGTCCTATTTTCTTTCATGATGCAACGTTGAGATATGATGATGTGTTCATATGCAAGCTGTGGGCGTTGGTAGTCCATTGAAATGATGGATTATGGCAAAATACAGATATGATATAACGTTTTAATTAATATACGAAATCGAAATATACTTAATAACTCATTGGCCTCTCATGTGGATACGAAACGGTCAAGCCTGAAGGAAGCATCACGAACTTCGACTTCATCTCTCATGGCCAACTATCTCATAGTACAGGTTTCATTCGAGGTTATTCCGAAGCGAAGATAGCTAGTTAGTATCTCTTATGGTCTACTCATAGAGGTGCGAGACTTCCAGGTGCTTGCAGCCTTTCAGTCAACGATACAGGATTGTCTATCAGGTGTCCATATATCTCATTTGCATGGTGGATGCAGCCGGTACGCAAAGACTATAAATCAGTCTTTCTGCAATAGCCTTCGAAATTGCATGGCTCTCGAAGTAATCTTCTTATCGATATAGGGGCTTGTAAAAATCCTGAATGTCCAATACTTGCTAGTGGTTCCTTGGCTCAGTGGTCCATGGGAAAACGAAAGGGTCCCTAGGCCGAACAACAAGCGAAGTTGATGAAGTCGAGTGGCACTCACTGCACGAGAAGCAACTAAGACATTCTTTGTTACCTGGACACTGCCTTCGTGAAAGAACTTGTATAGAGGTTTTGACCGAGTAGGTGGTACAATGATAGCAGCTTTGTGGAAAACGGTAAGTGTCAAGCTCTGTATTAACGGATCACATGGTTTCTTGAACGATGTTCCAGTGGATGTTATTGAAGACATATCTGTCCGTACAAAGTTGACTTCAGGGGCTACACCAGTTTGCATATCGCCACGCTCAATTTCGCGAATGACAACGATTCGAACGCTCTTCGGTGGCGTCCCGTGGAACAGTAATATATAACCACCAAAGACCCATCAGAATTAGTTATTTGAAGGTTTCACTGTCACCAAGGTCACACTTGCCATTCCCTGCTGTAACCATGTATTTTCTGTCCAACCAAGGTGGTGAGCCCTTGTGAAGATCAACCAGGCATTCCCCTATTGCCGTGAAGTTTCATTGAGAAGATCCGGGATGTAGAAATTGCCTGAATGTTGACAAAATTCGGTGGGCGTCGGCTTCAAAATGCGGCCAACATGAAGATGATATAGAATGGTGAGTAGTAAACTTAATGAAGCAACATAAATTAGGAGCATTAATATAACAGTGATTAAGTGTCGGGAACTAATTACTTTCCAGGATAATTTAAAATATAATCTTGCAAAGTAATTAAGATGCCATTAGGTGGCTGAGATACTCAAAACCTAATTAGATTGCATTACTCCGAGACTTCCGTTCTAATGTATCACAGCACATCATTCAATATTGAATATAAAACGTACGATTGGTGGTCTGTTAGAGCTAAAACATGGCACGGGGATGCTTATAACTTCCATGAATCATGGATTACCGGGTACGCCCTCACGCCTGGCGTAATTGGGACATGGATAGCTTACATTCTAAGCACCATCTGTTGACATCGGATGACACAAGATGTGTGAAACTTAGTATTTCTTTGTTTTTGTCTTTCTTCTTCTTTCAGCTGGCCATGTTGTTATTCGTTGTAGGTTTCAGCCCGAATGTGAGACAGGCTGCAACACCTCCAGGTTATAATGGCAACCCGTTCAGACCGCATTGTAAGCACTATCTGAGATACCATCACTTCCACATATCCCTGCGCCATGACGAAGTATCGGAAATAGTGTAAATTGAAAGCTTTAATATCCAAATCTCACTACCGGTCTCTTCTGTGGCCATTTTCCAGGGTCTCTAATTTCTTCTAGCAACTATCGAAAGGAGTCTGAGAGCCTCATCCCGGCAAATGGAGGGTTTTGCACAAGAAAGGCCCTGTATGTCCGAAACCACTCCCTGTCAAGATATGGATACAGTTTGCTCGTCCTCAATTGAGTAGACAACTGACAATAGAAGCACAACGTCGGATTTTGTCGGTGGATATCGTCTGAGCTTTCACCTAGTCTAGTCGTTCGTCGGTACATGAACTACACGGTGAATGAAGATCTCACTTCGAACAGGGATGACTACCGGAGACATGTCGGCCTTGATCAATTTCACGGGTTGGCGTCTCACAGTAAAACTGCCCGTATTCGCGTAATGAACGCGTCGGAGGGAAGATGTCTCTTTTCATGATTGATGTCAGTATCAAGAACATTAGTTTTTGTATAGTTCCTCACGGCTAGCGAGTCAGGTGTCTGGGCATTGAGTGATGACACCAAGATAAAATTATCAGCTGGGATACCTGCCTTATTTGGAATTAACAGACGGCTGGTTAAGTGGATCGAAGTTTGTGGACAAGTTTGAAGTTGTCGATTGCAACCAAAATATCGATCTGTCCACCCTTGAATGAGGAGCCCACCTGTGTTACAATCTACAACATAACGGGTGGCAGTGCAGGCAGTTGGTGAAGAGTCAAGTTGTCAGCTCACCCGGTCGTTTTGAATGACTTTTAAACTAGCAAAAACAATGTGTCCAAAGTGCTATACGACGCGCCTCGACTTGCTATGAAGAACTCTGCGTGGGCACAAAGTTTATAAAGTGAGGCTTTGTGTTTTTTTGCCGGAACAAAACGGCCAATACACGGAATTTTCAGTAATGTACACACGTCAGAGAAGTATTCTCGAGTGACGCCATCTGTAATTTGATTCGTCAACAGTACCGAGGAGGCGCGATGCAAAGGGAGTGGAAGAGAGCGGATTTTGATGATATGACGGAATAAAGGTAGCACCTTTTGCTCGTGCTTACACCAATCAAAGTCGACGGAGCTCGAGAGCCGGTCAAGTTGATTGGGCGTTATGTCATTACTGTATGTCACCCAGCCGAGACATGAGGGTGACATACACTCGATGGGCTGAGCCGGTGATTGCTGGTTTCGTTTGACAGTCCACGCATATGCTGTCAAGTGAAGATGGCAGGTTTAGCTTCCCGATTAAATAGATCCAGCATATTGGAGAAGCAAAACGGGTGGTAGATGAGAGAATAATGAAGTATCGCTCCAAGTTGGAGAGAGGTCCTGTCAACTGACGTGGGATTCTATCCACCTGTCAATGTCAAGTCTAATCCCTGGAAATGACGTCATATTGACAGGTTTCCTTGGAAGTTTGCTTGTAATTCAGTACAATCACCGGCAGAACCCCGAAACCTAATGATTGGCTCTGTTCCAGCAAGCCCGAAGCCTGCCGGGAGACTTGATTACGGCTGAGTTTAATATAGACGTGGTGCCTCACTGCCGCAGAGTGGGCGGCTAACTGCTTATTCACTAAAAATTCTCTGACAATGTCGCTCCCAAATCACATGGTTTGCTTAAACTAAACCGGCTCTCTGGTCTTGCTATGGAACCTCAAGGGTCTAGGAAACTGGTTCCCATACTACCTGCGCAACCGATTCTAGACCCGACCCGACAAGATGCTGCCCTCAACCCAGAGTCCTCGCTGGCTGGCCAAAGTCAAAGTCAAAGTCAAAGTCACAGTCTGGGCCAAAAGGCCAAGGGCAAAAGGAATCTAGTCGCCATAGCCTGCGAGGGATGCCGTCGGAAGAAGGCCAAGGTATGTTTTGGACATCTTCAGTCAAGTAAACAACAGTACTGAAAGCTTCCCAAAGTGTGATGGTAGAAGACCGACCTGTAGCCGATGCTCCTCCAAGATGGAGAGTTGCTCATACGAGGCCCCGCCAGTCCCCCAGGCCATCAAGAAAAAGTGCGAAACCCTCATGCTCGAGAACCAACAATACCGAGAGCTGTTTAACGCCATCCGCGACAGACCAGATTGTGAGGCCCAAGAGATCTACAATCGTATTAGAAAATCAAATGAGCCCTTCAGCGTCCTCGAGGCTATAAAAGAAGCCGAGGTACTTCTGCCAGATCATGTCCGCAGACAGAGCGGAGGAACATCGCAGGGAAGCCTGCCGAGCCTACATCATACGAGTTCTGGTCCGACTCAGGACAGTGACCTTGCGTGAAGGAAATATGTCGACCTGATATGAATCGAGAATACGGAATAACTCACACATTCGCCATGTTTAACAGAGCCAGGCAGGGCTGATCTGATGATAACCTGGAAGCGGGAGGCGCCTTTACAATACCACACAACTCTCCTCTCTGGGTAATGCTATTCCCGCAATTTTTGCGTTGAATACTAACCAGCCAGCTAGGATCGACAAGACGAAATATATTATCCCACGACCGAGATGACTTAGCAGCTCATGATCACACGGCCACATCATGAGTATCGTGGTAAGGTTAGAAACACCAAGACTTAACGAAGAAGTAGACGGTACACAGAACATCGGGATCCTAGTGAAATGATCACAAAATGGACTTGCAAATGTGAAATTCGATATCCTGCTCAGGGTACGAAAGAAGATATCAGACATGGGGTTGAGTGCGCTTGCTTTGCCAATGCCAGTATAAGGAAGGGACATTCGCATTAATATTCAATGCAACATCAAATTATGTTGAGGCAGCAGACCTGTTGATAGGGTTTCCATCTTCAATTACTTGAGGCAGCAGACACATGCCTCGCATAGTTGGGGAGAACAGGACCTCACAATTATAACAAGATGCCAGACTAGAGACTGATAAAAACACCGGATGGGCATCAGAGCAGCCATCATCACAACCGCGTTTCTCGTGCAGTGTCTTACCTCAGGACCTGCAAATTCCAACCCTGAATATCGCGAATCATGGCATGAACTATTCTATCGCGAAGCGACAGCATCCTTCCGAAGGCAAAAGGAGTCTGCCATTGTCTGACTTCCTGATAACGCTGCTTAAATATCGAGAAGAGCGCGGTGTTGTATCAAAACAATATTGAGCCATGAATTTGGGTAGTGAAGCATCGTTCTTATTGTTCGTATTCTCATTTCTGTTCCGACATGCATATTGCCTAATCTATACATTCATGCCTCATTATATCCTCTCGCATTTTGTATTCCAAATGCAAAGGAATTAGTATCGACCTCCATATCCGCCCTGTCCTCCGTATCCCTGGTTGCCGTAGCCCTGCTGGCCACCATATGAACCGCCATGTGAACCGCCATGATGACTGGAACCTCCGTGGCTGGGTTGGTTGTCATACTGTGACTTGCCGTAGGCGAGATCCTCGTCCCTACGTCGGCGGCGGTCGTCACTTCGGCGTCGATCATCACCAGAGTCGGAGTCACTGCTACTGGTTGAGTCGCCGGTGTAAGCTCGAGCACGTCCATCCCTGTGGTGCTTCTTGTTCTTCTCCTTCTTGTGCTTCTTGAACTTGTGCTCGATGAAGTTTGCACCAATGGCACCGGCCGCAGCGCTGGCAAGGCTGCCTAGGAGACCACTGCCGGCAGAATGGGCAGCCCACCCAGCCGCACCACCTCCGGCGAGTGAAGCACCCAGTCCTCGTTCGCCGTCGGGTCCTCCAGGTCCTCCGGGTCCGCCAGGTCCACCTGGGCCGCCGGGGTAGGCGTTGGATCCGCCGTATTGGCCGCCTTGGTGTTGACCGTAGGACTGGTCGCGGTTATCGTGGCTGGGCTGTTGGGAACCGTAGTTGGAGCCCTGTGAGTACTGTTGCTGTAGAAGAAATGTCAGTCATTTGTTAATGCTTGGGTGTTGTGTATTGGTGGTACCAACCTGCTGAGGATAGCCGCCCTGCTGTTGCCCATAGCCTTCTTGTTGCCCATAGCCTTCTTGTTGCCCGTAGCCTTGTTGCTGTCCGTAGCCTTGCTGCTGCTGGTTGTAGCCGCCACCACTGCCTCCGCCGCCACTGTAGTAGTCTTGAGCTGACATGATTGTAGATGTGTAAATTGTTGTTGTTAGAGGGGGTACTGCTATGGTTTGATAGCTTCAAACTACTGAGGGGTCAAGCTCATTCTTAAATAGCACCTGGCGTCATCAAGCTGTTCAGCCTTGGCCCAGTAAGCTGTTCTTGGCTGATGTGATCAGACTCTGGGCAAAGGTGGCGCAGTTGACAGTTCCCAGCCAGCCCTACCCATTCCAACATGTTTGCGGCGCGGGTTTCGGCAATCCCGGGACTTGGCAGCCGGATGCAACGGCAAAGGGCGACATGATCGCGGAGCTCAGCCACGGAATCTGCAACCGGACTCGCCGGATTATCATGATGGTCATATGCTTAAATCTCGTTGGTGAGGTCCTGTGGCTAGTGATGAACTTGGCATTACGGGATGACGCGCGGCTTCTTGTCATTTTCTCGTGTTGGCTGATCCGAAGCCAAGAAACTAGTCACCCAGACCCATTTACTGGTTTAGTGGCTGGCTGGCGCTGCGATTTACCGCAATCGTTACAGAGTACATGTCCTTTTGAGCATCTTTTTACCGTTGATCATCGTGGAGAAGGTTTATGCAGGGCCCGGCAGTTCTGATGCCATCCCTTTGAAGGGTAACTACCGACAGGGCAGGGTTTGTGGAATAGTTGCAACAGAATAGGTAGGTAATTAAAAGACTAAGCCAACTTTGTTCAGTGTTGGTAACAATTATATCCCATTTAAATGTAATTTTATGTGCAGAAAAAAGATTACTTACGAAGCAGCAGTCGGCCTTCTCTTTATATGGCGAAATTGATACTACATATAACAGCTCTGCAATAACTAAGTCCTCTTCATACCATATTATTTGCCAACTATAACAGCTTGAATGTATCTACAGCATTTACATATAGCTCAGCAATCATTTCAGCCTCCTATAGATTAGACACTTCTGGAGTTTAGACAGAGGTCTCAAATTATGTAGCCTGATCAAGTAACTATGCATATAGTCAGCTGCGCCCCAGAGGTCACTTATCTACTCACTCAAGCGCTCAGTAGGAGTAATACCTTTTAATACTAAGTTGTCTTGCAGACTATTCACCCCCCTTCTCATAACTCTTTGAGCAGACGACTCATATGTGTCGTTTGCCATACTGGATCCTCATCCACGCTCATGATCGAAAACCCATTCTGTTCCCAGAATCCGATAGCGTTTGGCAAGAAAGGGTGGGTATGCAGATAGAGTTGTTTGACTCCAGCGTACAGGGCCGTGTCGACTAGTCGAGCAAACAGCTTAGAAGCTATTCCTGCGCGACGCCATTCTGGGTTAACGTATAGCCTGACAACCTCGACTACATTATCTGGTTCAAGATTGAGAAAAGGAAAACGTCCATCGTAGGGAACGTATCCAATGGTGGCAACTAGGCGTCCTTCAGATCTAGCATTCAGGAAAGTTCCCAATGGATGATCCAAGTGGTTCTTTCGGAAGTTGTCGTGTTCCTTTTGAGCCATCCGGTCGCTAGATGCTTGGTCGAGGAAAGGGAACATCTCGGCTCGGGCTTTGGTGATAGAGCCGACAAGCTCGGGAATCTCATCTGGCGTGGCGATGCAGATTATAATATCCTCCATGTTCTCTCGGATCTTGGCATGTGATTCTGTAGAAAGTAACGAGTGAAGTTTCATGAAGACGGAAAAAAGGGAAGCGCGAAGAGAATCGTGTCATGTACAAAAAAAGACTTCACTCTGTCATTTCTCTCGGAGATTACAAATAAATAAATGCCTCAATACAACCCCGCAGTGAAACCTCGAGGTAAGCGTGCAGGATATAACAAATTCCAACTTTCTTGTGATGATTTCTATTCAACTTGAAGGCTTCTATATACTATGCCCAAAACTGGACGTCCCAGGAAGCTGCAGCTGCAGTATGTGCTGGTGCAGTCCTATACGCAGACTGGACCAGAACCAGATCTAGATCCACTCAGTAAATGGAGAGAAAATGAGGTGTCAGCGGAGAACAAAATAATGATGTGCACTGAAATGCTGGGCTTGAGTTACACAACAGGATTTCTAGCAGGAAGAGGAGGCGGTCCAGAAGGTGGCGTGGTGAAGCTGTCAAACAAGACATAAGGGGACTGCGACGATCCATTGTATGGCGATCCATTGTATGGCGATCCATACTCATCCTCCAGTCTTACATCTTCGTAAATGCTTGACTTTTCGTCATCAAACTTCCCGTGGGAAATGAAGCTTCTGCTATCAGGCGAAGTGCTAGTGATTTGTGTGATGAAGACAGGGTCAGTCTGAGTACTGGCCTCAGATGTAGTATAGGTTCGGCTAATCGTAGAACCATAGCTGTTGCGATTACTTCCCGTGCCTGTTTCTATGCTCCTGCGATAGAACCTGTTGTATGTAGGACTAGTCGGGCTGGGATGATACTCGAATGCTTGGCTGGAAGGTCTTGAGCGAGTTGCAGCGTCGCGGATCTCGAGGCCCTCTTTCTCGAGTGCGCGAACTCCATAGGGATCAGGGTCTTCAGGGTCCGGAATACCGAATACCTTGTCTTCACCCGGGGCATCGACTTCAACATCTCCAGGTGCCGGTTGCCCTTCTAGCTCTTCCATAAGCTCCTGGTTAACGTCGGTTCGACCTTCGGCTGCCTTCAACGTCTCCATCAACATCTTAGTCTCTGCGGGAGGTTGGACCTTTCCAGCTAGAATATCAGCCACTCCAATACCCTCCTGTCCATAGAATCGTGCGTTCTCATCTGTTCGTTCTATAATGACTGTTCCATCGACCTGGACGCCAGCATAGAAGCCTCGTGATTTGAGGTAGGTAAAGACAGGTCTGTTCGCTTGTTTCCATTTGCCATCATTCTCTAGAACTCCGCCAGCTCCGACAGGCCCAGCAACTGCACTGATCTCCCCGCCAAGTGTAGCTCTAATCTTGGTGAATGCTTCTAAAGCTTTGCGGTTGTTAATCACGACAACGCAGTCGTAGATGTCTACTCCCACCAGGAATCCCAAACCGGCTGTGTGCAGCAAGATGCCCGATGGGGGAGACCACGAGCCATCTTCTTCGTTTCTGGCTACCAGAACTCCAGATCCGCCGGCTCCAGATACCCAGAGGCCAGTTCGCATAGTGGTGAAGATTGCAAGACCTACGGCGTTTTGTATCACCTTTTTCGGGATCTTCTTCAGTACGCGTTGCTTCTGTTTTGGTCCGGCTTGTTCGCCATCGACCGGCTTATCCTCTTCAGTATAGAAACCATCCTCTATCGTCAAGTCAGTACGACATGGTGCAGACAAAGTCTATTCCTTTCAGATGTTGGCTTACTGCAAAACGATCTCAAGATCCTGGCTGCTTTGTCGCTTTCTTTGTCCAACGTTGTAGGCCAGAAAGCTTCGCTACCAATGCGGTTGGATAGCCTGTTGACGGGTGCTCCCAGCTTATCAGCCCATCCCCAAACTTTATCGAAGCCTTTTTTGCTCTGTGTCTTGGTTACGTCCCAAGAAGGAAGTCGAGCTTTTACTTTCTGCATCTTCAAAATATGTGTGGCGACTATCAGGATACTGAATAGAATATGTTAACCTTGGACGCCAGGAGATGCGAAAATTATCGATGAGATTGTAGAGTCGTTGTCATTTATTTGTGTCTGACGTGTGAGACGTCATCCAGTTTCCACATGCCGGCGCCAAAGCGTCCCGCAACTTCCGGCAGTTGCCACGAATTCTTGCCAACTCATCATCAACAAGTACGTTGTGACAGGCGGATGACCCGGGATGACTAATGTTACCAGTATCCGGGCTCTGGGGACTGACAATTAAATTACAGCCTTTACATTAAGCGTGTGACTACATATTCATTTTGTAGATAATATTGTGGTCTCAATAGCTAGGTGAGGCGACTGGTGCCGTTGCTTATTGGTACAGGTTTTCGATTTGTGATAGCCTCAATCATTGCCATTCTACTACTCAGTATACGCAGATATTTTACTAGTAAATTTTGCATCAATCACCAAGAGATTAGAAACCGTGGGCCTGGCATCACTATCTGATGTAGGTACAGCAGATCCTAGATAGGTGACAAGTCCGCGCAGGATCGATGATGACGGAATCTCACGCAGACCCGAAAAGTCTTTCCCGAAATGCGGGGGATTAGATTAAATGCGAATGCCGAAGATAAAACCGACTTCATTGATCTTGTCATTAATATGTCTTCTTCTGAAATCAACCTCCTACTCACCGATAACTCTTCTCGCAAGTCATCAACTCTGTGCGTGCAGAGCCAAAGACACAGTGTTCGGCCCAACCTCAAACGCTAGACACGCATTGTGTCGCTAAATCCCACACAAAGACGCCAGTCCTCCTTAGCTGTCTAAAGATGGGGCGTAACGTTCAACATACGGAAAAGCTTCGCATTCGAGAGCTGCTACCAGAGTTGTTCTTAGGCAAATGGAAACCAGGTCCTCTGAACTCCATCACAGATGTCCCAGGAGTTCTTGTACACACCGAGTCGATACAGGCTGACGAGGACGTAAACACCGGTGTTACTACAATCCTCCCCAGGGCCGACTGGCACAAATACGCTTGTCATGCCGCCATTTTCAAGTTCAACGGTGCTGGAGAAATGACTGGGTCTCACTGGATCGACGAAACAGGCACTTTGACTTCTCCAATTATCTTGACGACAAATTCTTCCATCGGAGAAGGTTTCAGGGGTGTATATGAATATGTTTTACGCTACCATGCAACTCCTGATGGTGATATGGGTCTCTTCACTTTCCCTGTCATCACAGAAACATATGACGGCTACTTGAGCAAACAAAGTCGCTTTGCAGTCACCCCGGAACATGTCGTCCAGGGCATTATCAACGCTTCGGCAGATGCGGTGCCTGAGGGTTCAACTGGTGGTGGCACGGGTATGATATGCCATAGGTTCAAGGGTGGTACGGGATCAAGTAGTCGAATTGTCCCAGGACTCGATAAAGAAGGCAACAGCAAGAATTACACCGTTGGTGTGCTTGTTCAAGCTAACTATGGACAAAAGGAGGACCTTTGCATTGGTGGTGTTCCTGTTGGGCGGATATTGTCATCAACAGAAAACCTTTCCTCTACTTCGACTACATCTGGCGTCCAAGGACCACTTGCTGACGGCAGCATCATCATCATTGTCGCGACAGATATCCCCCTTCTCCCAGTTCAGCTTCAACGGCTAGCCAAGCGTGCAACTGTCGGGCTTTCACGAGTTGGTGGCTATGGTAGTAATGGTTCAGGCGATATTTTCATGGCTTTTTCTACGGCTGCCAAGATTCCCATGCAGCAGTTTGAAGGCGGTTTGGATCCTTACAAACCTTCTTCGGTTAGCGTTGAAACAGTTGAGAATGAGTCAATTAACGGTGTGTTTGAGGCGGTGGCTGATGCGACTGAAGAGGCGATATATAATGTTCTTTCCATGGCAGAGACCATGACGGGGTACAAGGGACGTACGGTGGAAGCGTTAGATATGGATAAGGTCAAGGAGATAGTCATCAAGCGGATGTAGGATATATTATGTCCTACGGCTTTGGCTGACATTAGTAAAAGTTGAGGCATAGCTTTGTAGTAGGTAGCTAAAACGCAAGTTTTATGGGGGCCGGTAGAGAGCTGAGCGATGACTGATTGGTCACGAGGAAGCTTGTCGGGGGCTGCATTGGTGTGAGGACTTATCACGCTCGGGAGAGGAACTTGCAATGAGGAATTGATTGACATCTTATGAAGACCCTATTCTATAAAAACACGACGCTATTGGTGATATACATGTAAATAACAAAAGGAAAGCTCAAGGAACCGACCAGTACGATTGCGCCTGATCTCTATTGAGGGCCTCAACATTGATGTTCTCCAGCTCGAGATCACTATCTTCTCCTTCATAATCCTTCCACGCAGGTCCAGGCGGCTTACGCTCAGGTCTGCGCTCAGGCTTGGGCTCAAGCATCTTGATGGGACTCAGTGGACCCTTGTCGCTGTACGTCGAAGCTCTGTTGGAGCGTGACGGGCCAGCAGTATTGCTGATGCCGAGGTATGTGGAACCCTCAACTTCTTCTAGCTCGCGGTGTTCCATTGCCCTAGAAGAGCGAGCAGTCTTTGCCACGTCGAATGTGTAAGTATCTGGTGTTCTGGTACGGCCGAGAAGGATTCGAAGGGCAGGGAGGCAGGCGGTGATGAGGCCAATGTTGACATCAAGTGCACTCCAGAATTCTATTCGACAACATGGTTAGGCATACTCAAACTTTGCACAAAGGGGAACTCACCAATAGTGCTGAACGATCGGAACTCGGTGCCATCGCCCAGCTCAACATTCAGGAACCGGATAAGAGAGAGGCCGATGTCAAGAACACCAACCAACGACACAAAGTACAGGCAAAACTTTGACCTCTTGGTCAAATCAAGGTCTTGAACTACCATGAATGGCAGAATGAGGACTGGAATGGAATGTTAGCAAGGTCTCAGTGAGGTAGATACCTTGGACGTACGAAGAAGACTGCCCAAAAATGCCAATGCCCATGAGACCTGGAAGACAACGCCCTGCCATCTCCAGTCGCATGCGGTGATAGGTCGGCTGATAACCCTGCATAATTTTAGTAAATTTCCCGTGGTGAGACATTTTGATCGGTGACATACCAGTGTCGCTCAAGTGGCATACAAGAGAAAAGCTGCATGCACAGAGTGATGGTATAAGCCAGACCGCAGTAGAAAACGGTAGCCCAGAGTGCTCTGCGACGTCTTCCCATAAACGGTGGGAAGATCTGGAAGTACAATGCTAACAATATCGCCTTGCATAGGTAAACGGTCGCGTAAAAAGGAATCTCGCTAGCCCAAGACAGCTGGGGATTCTGAGTCAATACCAGTCCATTCAAAGTCGTGAACGAGGGATGCTCCAAATATGTCTCACCTTGTAAATGAATTCGACAAGCTCTTCACCAGGATTGTAGTTTTCGAATCCGACACTCATTCTTGGTCTAAGAACATCGCGCTGCCAAAATACAACATCGAATGAGGAGCAAGTGATGGCTCCGCATAACGCCAATACCATAAAGTAGTCGCTGAGAACAAGCCTTCCTTTCTGAATCCTCAGTCTGTGGTAAATCCTGAAACCAATGATAGCAGCTGCGAATGCGATGAGTGTGAATGACACTCCCTGTTTTATAGGTTAGCCATCACACAGCATCAGAACATATCGGGAGTCAGTGAACGTACTATCACAGTTTGCCCCTTGGGCGGCGGAAAGGTCTTTGTCAGAGTCATGGTTAATAATGAGCGTGTGTGTAAGATGGCTGCCACTGTAAAGTGAGAGACAGGGTGAGACAGATATCTGATTGCAAGCAACAAAATGGACGAGGGCATGTCTTATTGCTTCATTCCACAATGACACTAAGTGATATGCGGCAACTGGCCAGGATCGTTGGTCTCGGACTGGAATGCCAGGCGTCCACTTTGTGGAAGCTCGACCCTGGCTCTAGTCTGACTTTTGGTTAGCTCCCATCAAAATGCAAATCGAACTGGCCCTTTTACAAATTGTCAGCCAGGACGAGACTTCTTATTTGAGTTTTACTAGACGGCAATCGCATTCCTAAGCAGAATTATTCAATGGGTATTCTTGACTACTCTGCCGCTTTGAGAGAGATAAAGTTTGACAATAGAGTGTTGATGATCGTCCCCGGCCTGGTACCTGCCTGGGCCTGAACCTTTCCATATTGTCATCAGCTCATGAAGTCTGTGGCGATCTAGTCCATCCACCTGCATGATGCAGGAACCCGGAGCTTGGTCGAGAACACGGGCCAAGTGTTTTTGCACGTATCTGTCTCAGTATTCCCAGACAACCATGGTAAATTCGCAAGTCTATCCTGGGTCCTCCATTACTGAAGCTGCATCTGCCTTATTGGAGCCTCAGTGACAGTCACGGGCTCCTGTTCAGCTTGCACAAGAGTTTCTATGGCGCCGCCATAGCCTAGGTTGGTGGAGTTGTCCCACTTACATCCGGCTACGGCATCACGCTTCTTGGTACCCGACCATTGTCGATTAAGAGGTTGTGGTGACGTATTCTTCAACGTACCTCATTACCTGTGATCTGCGGGGGATCCTTTCCTAATGCTAGCTATCTGTCAAGCGGGGGACGTCAAAAAAGGTTTATTTCTACGTCAATTTACTCTTCGCAGCAAGGTAAGTGGCGGGTCCAGAAGCCGTTATCGACTTGTAGTCATAGTGTTCTTCACTCAAGGGGACGAAAGCAGACGGAAACTTGGTTTTGTAGACGTGTTCTTTCTAGAAGAAGTTTGGACAAATCAATATAGGATTCGAGTCTATTTAGCAAACACATATGATGTTATCTCCGGCACCTGATGACCGCGTTTACTTGGATTGCTCTGCGACAAGGCTGTCAAAAATAGACATTTTGACAGTATCCAACTCCTGAACATCCTTGATCTCATCATCAATCAGATTCAAGAACTTTTCCTCTGAATCCCACTTGGGCTTCCATCCCAACGCGTACACATTCTCCGGAACAAGTTGACCGCTGAGTATTATCAGTAAAAGTGTCACAGTGGTTTCAAATCCCACTAACCTATGTGTGGCCATAGCTCCAATGTAAACTCTTGGGAATCCAAGACTGTCAGCGGCCGTGTTGTAATCTGACCAAATCTTGGCCTTGGGCTCCGTCACAAGACCACGAGAATAGAGTCCCTCGACAACCTTATCCATCATCTTCCACCAATGTGCCTTGTGGGCGATGGCAAAAAAGTAGCGATCTTGGCCGACCTGGATGGGCTCTTGCTTCAAGATCTTGCTGACGAGTCGCACGTAGATGTCGGTGAGATCGGAGATGTGGACAGTTCCAAAGTGCTGCATAATAGTCAGATACCATTTAATAAGATCATGATGATTGGGTGTTTCTTACCCCATCTTTGTCGAATTTGTGAACAGTCTTGAGCTTGATGCTTGTTCGGATCATGGCTGGGTTATTCACTGAGAGCTTTCTGCACTCCCCAGTTCCGCGCCCATCTAGTGCATGATCAGCTTGTTTGCGGCCTTTTGTAAGGTTATGGGAGGCAGATACTCACAAGTCATAGGTACGGCAACGTTGAAAGTCTCTACACCCTGATTCTTGCCCTCTTCGGCAAGCAGTCTGTTGACCTATTGTCTTGTCAGCAAGTGTTTTACTTCTTCATGGATATGATTGGGAGACCAACCGCTCGCACAGGGTTGTCAAATCCGATCTCCCTCTCCTTGGCCAAGATAGAATCGCTATCCTTGACTTCACCATAAGGCCATCCGCCTTCCTCGGTGAACATAGTGGCAACGGAAGTCTTTCGCAGTGTTATTCAAGTTCTTTTGATGGTTCAACGATACTTACATGGATCAGATATATCCCAGATCCGCTGGCCTGACGCCGCTTTCCGAGAGCACTGATTAGGTTGGACGTGATAGCTGGATGCATACCACTGGCAGTGTGCACAACGATATCAACTGCATCTATTTAGTTTTTGTGATAGTGTCATGGATTAGTGACTCACTCTTGTTGTCAATGATAACATCTTCAATGGCTGACTTGTCATTCAGGTCAACCTGAATGGCCTTCACTCCGATCTTAGATATCTGGTCGACCTGCTCTTGGCTTCGCACAGCTGCAAACAGGGTTGCAATCTTCAGAGTATCATCATTTCGTGACAGGATATCTGCTATAATGGATCCGCCACTGGATATTTGTTAGTTATCAGATATAATGCTTTTCTTTGACACGCACATGTAACCAGCAGCTCCAGTGATGAGGATGTTTTGAGGCATGGTGTTGAAAGCGTAAAAGTTTGAAGTTAGAGTTGCTAGTAATTGTGATGTTCTTCTTACTGATCTTCTGTTCTTGGGACGGCATGAGGTTCGTTACTTATAATGATTCTAAACTTCTGAATTTATTACCTGGAGGATGTTGTAAGTGGCGGATGAGCAATCAGTTATGTGATTGGCTCGCTTACAACAATATACGCAAATGCGCGGGATTCCGCGCTTCTCCGGAGGGTTTGTCATCCCTTTGCTCTCCTCTCAGCACAAGCGTTGGCTCTATGATGACAAAACTTCCATCCTACAGCAGCATGTCATCCAATATGGAAACCCGCGCGTCTCCGAATTATGAGACAAGTTCCAGTCGACCAGCAATAAGTCGTCGCTCGGTATAGTGAATCAAGAGTCTTGATAGTTATGAACTGTTGACTAATCCGCTTGTCAGTGTGATCAATGCCGAGCCAGAAAAGTGAGCAATTGACTAATCCGTAACTACCATATTCCAAACTTACTCTGACCTCTCTCATTAGATCGGTTGCGATAGGGGAACTCCGTGTTCCAATTGCTCCACTGCCCGTGTCGATTGCACCCACAGCAAGATCGCGACCAGGACATCAACCGTTCGGCAAAGAGTCTTGGTTTCAGAACAATAGTGACTATTCTTATGCAGCTCTACAGCTCGTTTTATTAACACTTTTGAAACAGTGAGCAAAAGATCAATGATATCTCTCGCGGCGTCAGTGACATCAAATCACTGTTGGCAGGCCTTGACTTGGGCCGGATCACGCCAATACGTTCATCAGCACAGCATCATACCACGCCGAGTCTACAGAGTCGAGAAGTAGGAGAAGGGCCATTACAGGACCGAGACGTATCTCGGAATTCTCCGCCTCCGCAACTGGACCATTCATTACATGTCATCAATTTTATTAAATCCATCGTTCAACGAAGCACCGAGGGTTATACAAGTCCCGAGTGGAAGGACACTGTCTCCTCACTCGAAGGTCTCGTCAATGTCTTGGAGGATCCTCGTCCATCGCGAAGTTCTGCTTTCCCGGGTCATACAGCTGGTAATCAGGCAGAAAATGGCTCAGCGCCTCCCTTGGAAGCTATTCTGGAGATTTTACGTTGGGCGAAGGGTACGTAGCGGATATCCTTTACTAATTGAGTACTAACCATCCCATAGCACATGCCACAGATTTTCGAATCTCGTGGATCTGTAGGTTTCTCCCCTTGGTAACTTTTCAGGAAACTTGCACCAAAGTGTATTTTGGTGTTGGCGAACCCACTTGTGCAGAAGTGATTATTGCCAATAGCTTTCTTGCATATGTCTTTGCTGAGTATGCCGTTATTCACGGAGATTCAAAGCACAGAGACTACTGCCAGTTTCACCGATCGAATCTTGGCAGTGCACTTCTCAGGCTCCCACTACTGTCGCCAGCCTCTATGGAACTTATCGCTGCGCTGACTCTCGGGGTAAGCTCTTGTCGCATATGATTCTAGAGAAAGACTGACACATGAAAGTCGTTACATATGGTTGAAGAGGGTAGAGTGTCACATGCCTGGACTCTGATCTCAAATGCTATGACGCTGTGTCAAACATTGGGTTACCATCGACTTGATAGATACTCGGGCAGCGATCAAGAGACGCAGACTCAGTTATTTTGGGCTGTGTACAGCTATGAAAATGGCCTGTCTTTACGGTTGGACCGCTACTCTGGCATCAGAGACTCCGACATTACCTTGGTCATTGAGCCGAGCCATCACAGAGCTATTCGATTTGGACGCATACAAGGGAGAATCTACAGTCACCTGTATAGCCTAGAAGGCCTTGCTTCTACGGATGATGCACGTGGGGAGGCTGCCGGTGTTCTCGCACAAGAAATCCAGTCGATCATAGATGAGACTCAGGCGGACATTGCGGTAAGGATACCTCATCTCACAATTTGAACTATCTAATGGATATCTTCTAGGTAGCGTTGTGTCAGAACTCTACCGTTGATGAGGATCCTGCGAGAGTGATCTACTTACATTGTGACCTTGTCTGCCAGTCCTCGATGATGTCCATGGTTCTCAGAGCGATACCTGCTCCTAGAGGCACAGACGCTATCGACAGTTGTGTTACTGTAGCACGCAATACCTTGGACTTGCACGGACAATGCATGAAGCTTGTTGATGGATGCAAAGATCCTCTGTTGATGAAGAGATATATTAGCTGGTAAGTCAAGGCAAAGAGTCCCCAAGGTCTGTCAGAACTAACCCTCCTGCCAAGGGCTGTTCTTCATACGCCTTTCTTCCCATTCAGCATCGTTTTTGAACACGGTGTGCGTCACTCAGACACAGATGATCTTGACCGCCTTGATCGATTCGCTGCATCATTCAAGTCTGGTACTGTTAGCCATGAAGCAATGACCCACCCGCATCGTCTGTACGAGCTTCTAAGTCAGGCTGCTCGTCTCTGTGTTCAGTTAGGTCCAACACCGCAACACGATAACTCGATGCAATCAACTTTCAGTGATTCGGTCATGGTCGAGCCTGTCGCAGATACACCAAACGACACGAGTGTTGAGGATATAATTCTCCCCAGTGGACAAGATGCAACGTTTAGCATAGGTGACTGGTTCTACAGTAATCAGCAGTTTTTGCGGCTACTGCACGAGGATATAGCATATTGAAGGATATCCAGTATTATTTTCAAGCTTTGGGGAGCTTTTTCTTTGTATTGTAATTAAATATCATCTACCCTTGTTGTGTGATGTTGGCGAAATTACATGTCGGTTGGATCACATGCAAAAGTGATCGGTGATGAGGCCGACACAGTCATGCTGTGCTTATTCACGAGACCATTCCCGGCTCATGTGTCATATCGCATGCCGGCTATTCCGAAAGTCCAACTACGGTGTTTTCTAACATCAGGTCATGACTAGGGCCGGGTAAATCTTTCCACCCATGCATGAGCCGAGGTCCTGAGCTGTACACACCTTCTAGACCTTGCTAGCAAAATCTGCATTTATGAGCCACATGTTCTTATCATAGATAGTCATGTCGTATCATTAATTCTCATTAATTCTCTAGTTATAGATGGTCCGTCCCGTGGTTAATCTTTCCCATGACGCTGACATTTGTGGAATCATGTTTTCAGTAATCACAGTTCTGATGCCCGACGCTGAACTCATTCTGCCACCAGCACAATGTCAACATCATATGCCCTGTTCGATATTCGGTTCTGTTTCCTCGCCGACATTTCTTGTGGCGCTTGAATTGCTAACATACACGGTAGACTAGAACAAGACTTGCTTGTGTTCTGGGGCAATCAGTACGAATCCTCCGACCAATTTCTACGAGGGGTTGTAGTGCTTTGCTTGCGGTCTCCTATCAAGATTGAAGAGATTAAAGTACGGCTAGATGGAACCGTCCGCCATGGGTAAGTCCAAAAGATGGAAGGCCAGGTCTCCCTGGGCGGCAACGTGGTTCTGTGCTGATAGGGCGACAAGGTGGTTAGCGGATCCTGGTGTGGCTCATAACACCAACATTTTCAAGCACAAGTGGCCTCCATTAATAGGAGCCAGCGGTAAAAGTATCACCTTGCCTGCTGGTAATTACGAGTGGCCTTTTGAAGTTTTGATGCCAGGGGACACTCCAGAGAGTCTTGATGGTCTCTCGGATGCATCCATCACTTATGCGCTCAGAGCCACTATCAACAGGGGAAAGCTCGTTCGGCATACTTCCTGCGTCAAGAAGCTTAGGGTCATCCGTACATTGGCCCCGACCGCCCTCGAGTTCATGCACAATGTGAGTGTTGAGCAGACTTGGACCAACAAGGTAGACTACTCGGTGTCTATACCAAGTAAAGCTGTCGCATTCGGCAGCTCTGTGGTTTTGGAAATACGGATTACTCCCCTAGTCAAAGGCGTCGAACTGAAAAGAATCCGAGTCAATTTGGTGGAATTCCACGAGTTCAGCATGCACAGCAGGCACTACATCTACACGCGAGAACACAAGAGCCAGCGCGAGGTTTCCCAATGGGATTTTGAAGTCTCCAGAGAACAGCACTGGCAAGAAGTCATTGAAGAAACGAACCAAGAAGGTTGGGTCATCAAACAAACATTGAATTTACCCAAAGCTCTGGTCGAATGTTGCCAGGATATTGATGCTCAAGGAATCAAGATTTACCACAAACTCAAGATACACATTCCCATTGGCAACCAGGACGGGCATGTCTCGCATGTAAGTCTTTCTTTTCTAACATACCATTATTGGCAATAATTCTGACTCTGAAGCTTGATATGGGGATCCCTATAAGCATCTGCATGTCACCATTTGTTTCTCTCAACGAACAGGGAAATGTGGTTGACCATTCTACCAGCACACTAGCCCAAACAGCCGCGACGGTTAGTCCGCCTTTGTATGGCGAGCATGTCCTTGATCAGCTTTGCGGTACACTCCAAGATTGGCATACAGCTGGAAACAATCTCCTCCCGATGTCCTCAGAAGCGAGTGAAACTCAAACCACGACCATACTCTCTTCAAATGGAGCTAGCGACGAGCAGCATGGCCAAATTGGCTCCTCTTCGCGGAGTTCATCCGAAGCTGCTACCACTGACTCGGACGAGTTTCCGGAGCTTAGTAGATTGCCAACATATCGTACTGCTCTCGGCGCCCCTTTGGTATGGCACAATCAGCCTCCTGGCTACCAAGCTGCCGACGAAACGGAGAGTTAACGGGGGTCGAACTAAGTTTCTTGGAATACAAATAATATATTAATTCAAGCCCCGGTTTCTTATTGATATTTAATGACTAGCCACAAGAAGACCCTTTGGTGTTGCTTTTCGTTTACTTTTCAACGTTCATGTATTGGTAACCGTCGGATCACAGACCAGGCTTCTAGCCTCAGCATATACCCCCCTCTCAGTCAGTCAAGCCTCACACGATTTGGAAGATTCGTGTGCTCAGATACTTGACCAAGACTGCCAGTAGCACGACATTGTCTTGCGCTCCCAACCAATCACGATACGCCGCGTTGGCTCAGTGGGTGGTAGAGCGTGTCACTAGTAATGACAAGGTCCAAGGTTCGATCCCTTGACGTGGCATGACTATCTAGAATAGAATGCCGTTGTAACTTATCTTTTTGACCTCAGATCCTCTTTATTTCTGTAGTTCTCATATGCCCAGACATTTCACGATTACAGCCTGCTCTAGGACTCCTGAGTTCTGCCAATATTGTTTTATTAGTATATCTAACAGCCTGCTAGAATACTGTTTTAACCCGTATGCCTTCTGTCAGATATCTGTCTTATCTACCATCCCTTACCCGGCATCAATATTCTGTAGGCTAGGGTTGCTTATGATCAATAACAGATACTGAGAGGGTAGAGTTCTTCGCTGCGCCAAGAGCAAGAGGGGCAGTATCCGTAGTAATGCTGGAAGTAAAAGATCAGTCTTGCGCAGCAGTCCTGCCACATAGGATGGTGTAGGCTTTCAGGTGCTTTAGTACTGCCGCAATGAATACAGTTGAAAACAGAAACAACCATTTCACACATTGTGTCTAAGTTGCAGTTTCCAGTTTTTGAAGGGGTTAGTAGGTTTTTTATAGTAAGAGGAGAGTCTCGTTTTTATTGCTCAGTAGCTCGCAGGTGAATGCCGAGATAGTTAAAGGAATAGAGATTAGGGTTGGGGGATGAGATGGGATACTTTATAGGAACTCATCCTTTTTGTTGGTGAATGAATGTATATCCATTCTGATGTTCGGACTTTCTGCCCTTGTTCAGCTATGTGAGGTCAGCGCTCAGCGTAGTGATCCGGTGTTCGCATAGATTATACTTAAATAACTGACACTATGTTTTATTTTTTATTTATAAAGTGTATTTCCGTCGGTCAGTGTGGTTTTTCATAGCTCAGCTCTTTGTCCGATCACTTGCTATTGGTGTCTTTCCATTGTCACATCTTGGTGCTACTCAGTGCGACATATTAGCTACAGCTTGGCCCTGGTTCATTTTCCGTCTCATATCTCTTAAACATATCTCACTACCCAGTGACGTCCTTTCAGCTCGAGTGATCATACGCAAATTTATTTGTGAGTAGCACAGGATACTCAGTGACATGTTGACTGGTTGAACGACGCTGAACGGATGACACTTCAGGTAGCCAATTCATAGCATCCGGAATAGGAGATTCAGTGTTCACGCCGGCCTTGTTCATTGTTCTTTTGCCGTCATCCAAACACTAAACACCCAGCCATTTGACATGACGCCATTGTTGGCTTTAGAGTAGGCGTGTGAGTCGCGTCACGACACACGCGTACGTGACATGAACACTAGACCTAATTCGTCATTGACAGTCGGGGTAATATCAGTCCGACTTGAAGAGACATGTGACTTTCCATATGGTTCATGCTACTTTGCTGCTAAGATTTTATCAATAGAGCAAGATACTGACAGTCAACCTATGTAGAATTGTTCCGAGGTCAATTCCAGCACATGAACTTGTGGAATTAATTATTTCATAGCCGTAATACATAAAATCTCTATTATACACTGCACAATGCCTCTTGCTCGAGCTTGTAATCAATTTCACATGGCCGCTGTAGGGTAAGAAAAGGAACATGTTCTGGAATTAAAGTAATCTAAAGGTACGCACTTCTAACCAATCTGCCAATCAATCGTCGTCGCCTCCCTAGAGAGCAGCGTTGGGGTCCACGCGGACAAAACAGGAGCCAACTCCAGGAACTTTACCCCAAGTCTCATGAGCTTCCCTAACGTTCTCCAAGTCCCACGTCTTTTTAACTGGCACCTGGAATTTGCCAGCGACAAGCATGGACATGACCGAATGCAAATCCTCCATGTATGTCGAACGGTCGCGGTCGATATAGTAGAATGAAGTGCTTCTTCTGGTGACGAGACAGCCATTTTTGGCCAATAGCTTAACCTGCGATGAGAACTGCGACCGCGGTTTGGCGTCGTCGCCCTGGATAATGTTCATGTTACCACCAAACCCGACAAGTCGGCTGGGCTCGTTCCTAATGAGAATGTCCCAGGAATCATTGTAGTGCTCAAAACCTATCGGGTCGTAGACGACGTGTGCACCACCGCGCTGCTTCATTTCGTCCTTCCAGTTCTTATCCGCATAGGTAAATGGTGTTACTCCAAGCTCCCGCAGCGACGCGTGGTTGCGCTCTGACGCTGTGCCATAAACTTCAGCGCCCTCAAGTAAGCACAGGGTCATGGTGGCATAACCGACAGCCCCGCTGATGGAGTGGATGAAGACGCGCTGACCCTTCCTGACCAGATCAGTGGCGCGATGAACCAGACCATAGGCGGTGTTCCAGTCGAGAATGACGCCGAGGGCTTGACGCATCTCAACATGTTCAGGAATAGAGATCAAATACTTTTCAGCGACATTGATCTTCTGGGCTTCGGCATCGTACATGGTGAGAGCCCCGACGAGTTGGCCGGGGTAGAATTTGGTGGATTTGGGGCCATTGGCGCTGACGCGACCAACAAAGCAGTAGCCGGGTGTCATTGGTGCATCTCTTTGCAAGGGGTACGTGCCAATCCGCATCTGGATGTCGGCGCCGGAAAAGCCAGAGTAAATGACATCGCATTGGACTTCGTACTTGGCGGGAGGGGCTATTTGAGCTGTGACAACGCTGACGTTGGAAGGGCCGCCAAAGGCAGAGTAGACGACTTTGCGGATTGTATGTGTGGTCATCTTGGGTGAGTGTGTGGTGTGTGTGAGTGTGAGTGTGAGGATATTTGAGTAAGAATAGATGTCTGAATGTAGGTAGGTATGTATTTATGAGTTGCTATTCTAAAGATGATTCTCAATTCAGCGATGTCTTGGCCTCATTTATTTATATCGAATGCCTTTTCAGTTGAATGATGCCTCTGCCTCTTGTGTTGCTCATCCTCATCGTCAACTTGGATGCTCGCTCTTCTCTCGCCTTCAGTTGAGCCAATCAAGATGTCAGTAATCTGCTCCACCGTCTCGCCCTTCGCTCAATGCCGCGCGAGGAAGACCGTGACGAGCCCCATAAATGCGTCAAAAACGAGTGGTCTATGGATACAGAGTACTGTTACTGTACGTACATGTTGATGGAGATCTGACTCAGATTCGCTGTCTCTGTTGGATTCTCTGACTCGTAAACCCCAGCAACATCTCTCACCTGTTCATTCTAAATTATCCATGTTGTATTTCGCTGAGCTTGGGAGAGCAAGAGTCTCAATTTGGGACAATAGTCAAAGCGACATTAGCTCTGGCTTAATAGTCCATGTCAAGAACAGTATACTCGCCCAAGCCACATCAAAGAAAGAAGATCTCTGTTATGTAGAATAGTGAACATGGTTATTAATTCTGAAAATAGTGAAATGGACTTGGAAGAGTTATTGAAAGAGCCGAAGCGAGTGTCATAAGAAAACGAGCTATAAACTGTATAAAAGGCCAAGAGAAACAAACAACAAGCAACAATCCAATGCGACAACTATACCAACCTGAGAAGCAGTGTCCTAAAGAGTCAGCGGCACTTCCCAGACGCGAACACCATCAAAGTCAAGACTGGCCATTCGTAGGACGCCCTTCTGATGATCCTCCCATACTACCATGTCATGACCTCTTTTGCTTGTAACCTTGCCTTTGTCATCTCTCCATTCATGCGCTTCTGGTCCGTCATCCGTACCACCCCTGGCAAACCTCCATTTGACCTCTTGTTGGATATCGTAAAGCTCAATACTTCCATCACCGTAGGTCTGGACTGCCAGTTTGTTTCCATTGTCGACAAACTGCACTTTTACCACCCCCAAAAACTGCGTCATTATTTTGCGATATTCCTCTTCCCTTGTACAGGCATCTGTTGATAGAACTCTTTTCTGTAGCAGTTTCTTCTCCACCACGTCGAGTAAAAGCAACTCGCCCAATCTCTCTCCACCTACGGCAAGCCACTGGCTGTTTGGGTGCCAGCTTATAGTTCGTCTCCAACCGTCGCCTTGTTGTCCTTCGTAGATCCAGTGAACTTCACCCGAGTGCAAGGAAAAGATTCTCACGTTGCCATTCCCGTCCGTTGCCACAAAATAGTTCATGTCGGGAGAAAAATTGCCTGTCCAGTTCTGGGTTTCAGTCTTGAAACAGTGTTTCTGATCGCCTGTGACAGCATCCCATATACGAATAGAGCTGTCCCATGAGATGGAAGCGAATAGTGTCTCATCAGGGCTCCACCCCATCCACATGATTGCGTCGGTATGGCCTCCAAGAGTAAATTTCTTCTCAAGAGTGTCGGTGGACACCACAATCAGAATATCCCACGGGACATCTCCGTTTGCTTGAGGTGACTCTACGGGCCGGTACGCCACCCATCTGCCAGATGGGCTGAAGATTCTGGACTGGAATTGCTCTTGTAGTTGCCCATCAACAGTGGCATGACCTGCCGCCGTGTTTCGGGCCATGACACGATTCAAAACGGGCTGGAAGCCAGTCTTTAGTTCTTGGATCTGGTCTTGGTCCAGGCTGATTCCAATCCTGGTTAGACCTTCAGCTGCAGCTGTTGCGGCAGCGTGAACAGCATCCCCAGATGGATCATCTGTGTGGGGGCGTTTTGTGCATTCTTTGTTTATGTCCCAGAAAATAATCACGGGTGGAGATGAGAGCCCGTTGTCGGAAAACTCCTCGGTTTCACCCGATACCAGGAAGTTGGCATCGTCCGGTCTGAAAGCGATGGCATTGACCTCTGAGGTGTGTCCTTTGAGGACTACAATAGTCTTCCAGGTGTCGGTGTCAACGACGTGAATGTCGTGCCTGATCCCCAGAGCTAGTCTCTTTCCATCACTACTTACACAAGCAAGATGCGCTGTTCCGTTCAAGGTAATCTTGTGAACTTCATTTCCCCACTGCAAGTGGCCGTTATCAGCGTATGGGTAAGGCTGATCATTGGAGGTGGTGAAATCTTGTGCAATAGAATAGCGCCAGTCTGCGTCGATTTCGTTGCTGCTATACAACGGCATTTTTTATTTGAAATGTAATATGTGTATTTGTGATTGTGATTGTGATTTGCCTGAATGAAAGTCAACATTGTTGGAATACGAAACTGATATCATTTTATATCACTCGGCGCAGTTGCTGCCTAGCGTCACATGATTCCAAATTGTACTCCAATCATACCTGAAGATAAGGTTTCCATCATAAATCATGTACTCCAATCATACATTTCCAAGATCAAGAGCAAGTGTTTTAGAGAAGAAAATGGATCAATACTTATTATCTCTCTTGGGTGTAATTAATCACAGCTCTTGTTTTTCCCCTTCGTTAAACCGAGACATACTATTATCTAGCTGTAAACACAACAGAGCGAGAAGAAAGGAATCAAGAGACAATAATAGAAACGAGATATCAGGAGCAACAACAATGCACGATGCAGAAATATCGAGCGGTTTAAGTTAGGTCAAAGAGGCAAAAATGAGGTTCTGGCAAAACATACAACAGCGGGGATTCGCTGGTCGTCACCGACCCAACTACTAATCCGCCCCTTACCAGCTTGACTATGGGAGAGCGGACGGGATCCCGTATTTT
>NC_031952.1:5457366-5471567 GCF_000303195.2 Fusarium pseudograminearum CS3096 | reverse complement strand
CCGACCCAACTACTAATCCGCCCCTTACCAGCTTGACTATGGGAGAGCGGACGGGATCCCGTATTTTCTGGTAGGTATGGTCGTATGTGGTTGAATGTGTCGTTCAGTTGGTATATATCGGCTGGTTGGGGTGGTGGTTACAATAAGCGACAGACATGACCAACAGAGAGTAGCAGATGCGGCCTTATCTCAAACTCTTTCCGATGTTGGATCATCAAGATAAGAAGAGGGGTTAGAAGCTTGATTCAATTTCATACGTTAGGCTTCGAAATTGAATTCTTGGTGCCATATTCCCTGCAATGACTCGTTGTAGGATGAAAGTCTACAATGCGTCGCGCCTGTTGATTGCGACACGTGTACTGAATTCTTGAATTTTAGCTCTCGGAACAATCTATACTTCACTATCGCACATCACCAATATTTTATAGAAAAGGTCTCATTTAGTATTCGTGATTAAAGTTCGTGGTTCAGCTTGTCGTTCGGATTGGTTGACGAATAGCTTCATGGTGGAACCACGTGCGGTTTAGAGTCGCTGTAATACGGCAGACTGCCAACTAACGTTAAGGCCTGGAACTTCTCCGCATGATCATGTCGGCACTTGACTGTCATTTTCGTATCTCTTATACCCGAGAATGCATCTTAACCTTTCTCTACTTGTGTCCTTGTCGATTGTACCTCCCTGTCGCTGGGCAGCACGAAACAATGAATCTCACCGGCTACTTATGTAGCCCAACAGATAAAGATGATGTCGAATATCGGCCGCTTCGTCAAGCAAATGCAGACGACGCGCAGCCATACGCCGTTTGCACTACCGGTATCAAAGAATCCCGGGCCTGGCGATTCTGTACAAAATGGGTCAAGCCATGGGTTGCGGTTGGTGCTGGAGCAATTCTAATCTTGTTAGTACTTAGCTGTTGGGCTATCAATTCAAATGCTGACCCCCTCGCAGCGGCACTTTCTTCCTGTTTGTCTTCGTAATCGAGCGATACGCCATCTACAACTTTGAGGCTTCAGGCTTGGCCTTGGCAGATCCCGTCGAGAATTATGGTGACGCAACAGAGAGTGCGAAGCGATGGGTCGAAGATCTGTCGCCCCAGGTTTCACCTGTCATAGTGCATTCTCACAACGACTACCTGAGACCTAGACCTCTGTTCTCGGCTTTGTCTGTTGGCTGTGCTAGCATAGAGGCAGACATCTGGTTGAGCAGCAACGGCAGAGATCTATTGGTCGGTCATAACTGGTGGAATCGCAGAGCGGAGATAACACTCGAGTCACTATACACCAAGCCTTTGCTGCAGATTCTGGACGCAATGAACTCCAAACCCCACGTCGACAATCTGACGGAAACAAACAGTCCTGCTGGTGTCTTTGCAACAGACCCGAACAAGACGCTGATCCTCTTCATCGATGTCAAAGACGACCCTGTAAAAACATGGCCAGTCTTGTTGAAGCACCTGGAACCTCTACGAGCAAAGGGCTATCTGTCGTTTCACCAAAAGCTCCCTTCAACACCCACGAACCAAACATTCAATTCCAGACCAATAACTGTCGTGGGTACGGGTAGTATTGTTAGCCAGCGCGCCGTCAACATCGGCACAGACTTGGCCAAATGGGAGAAATACCATGATGTGTTTCTCGATGCATCCCTGGACCTACTTTCTCAGTATGGGTTTTGCCGGACGGTCGACAACCTTTGTCCCGAGGTGCGAGAAAACGAGTTCTACACAGCTTCCGTGTCTATATGGAGAGCCCTTGGAATTGTCATGCCATACTTGAGCCAGGCGCAGAGGGTTAAGCTCAGAAAACAGGTTCAACTTGCGAAAGATCTCGGTTTGAAGTCAAGGTACTGGGAGTTGCCAGTATGGCCAACGTCGCAGAGGAATTATGCCTGGAGGGTACTGACGGAAGACGGCGTGGACCTGCTGAATGCCGATGATATAGTCGGCGCAACCACAAAGCACTGGCATTCCGACTACACGATAGAAAGTGCGTGGCTACTTGCCATAGTGTCGTGCCTCTGTAGCTTTGTCTTCACGGTATTCTGGTTTGGAAAGAGGATGATGCGAGGAATTATGCCTGTTTAGAATCATGACACTCCAATAGAGACCCTTTCGAGGTTCATTGTCACTTCAATTACAAGTCATCAATCATCTTGGTACAAGACAATTACCAGAAAAATGTAGGCATACCTACAGGTCGTCCAACAAGTCAAATTCACTGACGGTCTTGTTGTCCGTTGACATTGCATTCTTTGTGTGATACGGTATCCCTGCCGTCTACCGAACGATCGGCGTTGGGATGTCCTTGACTGTTGTCTCCCGACGATCGCGCTTGACCAAACGAGAACAGTGTTTTTTCCCATGTAGCTGGTGAAAGGTTTCGCCATTGTCAGAGGACACTGGAGAAGGGTTTCCCATACAAGACGGTGAAGCATCAGATGGCGGTGATATTGTCACATGGCGTCGCACTGATGTCTGGCGTTGATGCTAACCAAACAGCTAACGGTACTTGAGAAGAAGCTATTCGTGCTGCGACAGCTATTATCAATCTGAACTCCACCAAGAATCAGCCTAAAAGCTGCGGTGTGCGCGTCTCGGCGGGCTGCCGAATTAACCGCACTAACGCTTGGCACTTGGCCAAGAGGGAGTCAACACCAACAAGTAAGCGCTGTATTTGTTGTAGTGGCTTCATGCAGAACGATTTGCAGCCTGTGAGGGCTGTGTCATTCAGTCATTCGATATGAGGGCATCTGAGTGATTGTGAGTTGTAACATTTGCAACCCTCGATGAAGGGTCTGTTCCAAAAATAACAGGGACCCCTGCATGCTTGCCACAGGCAGTGGCAAGCCAAAACGCCAAGACAGTAGTAACCACCAAGCAAAGAGCCAAGTGTTGCTCAAAGCTTCGCAAGCAAATACGTGGCATCACTCAGCAACATGAGGCTGTGCGGATGGTAACCCACCATAAACAACGTTGGCGTCTCCGATTGGACTCATGTCGTATGTCACTGGAGACATCAATTGTGGCTGCGACGAGCGACTTGGCCCTCACCGCGGCAAGTGTGCATACATAAATTGGCAAAGCCCCAAGTCATCATCCATGGTCCCGTACCTCTATCTCTGAACTCTTCCAACAAAAACAAACACAATGACTCGCTACGGCCACAACACCGAATTCCAGCAGCAAGCTCCCTTCCCTCAGGGCGGCGATGAACGCCGTAATGAGCAGGGTGGCTACCAGCAAGGCGGATATCAGCAAAACGACCGCCAGCAATATGGTCAACAGCAAGGTGGCTATGGTGGTCCCCCACCAGGATACCAGCAAGGCCAAGGAGAGGCACAGTCCTATTACTCCGAGTCCCAGCAGAGCCAGCAACACCAATACCCACCATCTGGATCTGGACCTGGGCAATATCAACAGGGTCCTCCTCACGGCTCAGGCCCTCGTGATCAGTTCAACGACGGCGATGGCCAAGAGGGCGAGCGTGGCTTCATGGGAGCTGTAGCCGGTGGTGCAGCTGGTGCTTTCGGTGGTCACAAGATTGGCGGAGCGACCGGACACAGTAAGTCAAGCACCATCATCGGTGCTTTGGCAGGAGCCTTCAGTGGTCATAAGCTACAGGATGCCGCCGAAGACTGGAAGGATGATAGGGACGAGAAGAAGGAGGAAGAAAAGAAGAGGGAAGAGGAAGAGAAGAGGAGAAAGGAGGAAAAGAAGCGAAGGGAAGAGGAGGACAAGCACAGACGAGATGACGACCGTTACAGTTCTCATCACCGTCGTCGAAGCTCTTCCTCCCGTCGCCGAAGCCGAAGCCGCAGCTCTTCTCGTGGCTCCAACCGACGCCGCTCTGGACACTACGCCGGCAACTTCACCGCCTCGTCTCGGGATATCAGACTCGATACTCATGGTGAATATGTCCTGCACGCTTCCTGCAAGCGTGAGAATGGCGACTACCAGCACACATCCATCTCCCTCAACAAGCTACTGGAGAACGACCGAGGAAGCTTCCGTTGGTCGGCTGGAGGCCATCACGGTGGCTCTTCTCAGGTTACGGTCCAGCAAGGAGACACTCTCCGAGGCATTGCTGCCCGATTCAACACTTCATTCGATGAGATTGCTCGACACAACAACATCACCAACCCTGATCTGATTTACCCAGGACAGACCCTCTCGATCCCTGGCGGTGGCAGCCAAGGTGGTGGTGGATTTGGAAACTCGGCGCGACATGTGCGTCTTGTTGATGGAGGTCAGAGGCTAGAGGGTGAGCTGTCTCGCGATGGTGATTGGGTTCTGAGCTCCATCATCCTTGACGAGCGGATCAGAAACTTCAACGGTACATTGGAGCTGGTCTAGATATGTGCGACATAGTAACAGCGAGTTTGCTGCATAATATATTTTTGTTCAGATTTATTTAAAGTTTGTGGATTCATTGTCGCCTTTTCCTTTCGTCTTAATTTGCGTTGGCATCAGTGGTGGGGAGGTGTTAATGGTGCGGAGAAGTAGCTCAACAAAGGTCTTGATACTGTTAACAGCTGAGGCCTCAACATGTGTTACAATAGATCCTGATGAATCCTTCAAGCCTAAAACTTAGGTGTTTTGATGTCTATCCCAATGTTTGGAAGAAAGACTACCTAGATGCAATCAATGGCATCAGATGTTACACAATCAAGCATTCTCATTGAGATGATACAGGGTAGTCGGCGGTTCCGAAGAACCCCGCTGATAAGCAGAAGATCACGAGGTGATAACGTCTCTATGACGTGACACGAGGAAGTGAATGCAAGGGTGAGAGAGAGACATGACAGGGGTCAAATATTGGGCCTGCTGAAGTCGCTCAGTCATGAACCTGACAAGTTCAATTTGACGGCATAGACAAGTCCAGTTTGTCGAAGGATTAGACTTTAATCAGCTGTAATCTACAGAATAAAGCTTTAAGAATAAAAATAACAATAAAAATAGGGTCACCGAGGCTGCCGTGATGTGACATTCCATCGACTGTACGTACCTGGTCTGCTAATCTCGTATCCCAGCCTTTGAATGCAAGCCTTGTGCAATGACAAACTCTTCCTGATGATGTGATTGGTCTGGTCCCACTTCTGATCCTTCTGCTTCGCCTCTTTGTTGTAGCTTTGAGCTTATCCTCCAATTTCCTGCCTTTCCAGGTTCCGAGAGTTTTTCTCCATATCAACCTGCACCAGACAAAGCAGCCCATTCTCGACTTTATTAAGCTTGAACGCTCATCAGTCGGTCGCTTTCAACATTGATAAAATCGTCCATCACTCTCGTTTCATTGCTCCGGACTTGACTACAAGACAGCTAGTTTCTTGAGTCTTCTATCGCGTCAGCCGAAAGCATCCATTCTTCTTCCATCGCGTTCACTTCCGACTGGCCCCCACCCCTGTTTCCATCCCTCGTTCACTGGATCGTCAACAATGCTCGCCTGTTAACTCTGTCGCTGTCGCATCTCATCAAACATCTTGAGCATAAGCTCACAGTAGAAGCGATACTCTCTGTCTTCAAAGTAAACCTTCTCTTGAGCTGTAGCCAATTCAATCCACCCCGACACCGCAGCCATGAAGCTATTCACGGCATCCCTCATCTTCTTCTCATGGCTCGCCCAGCTTTCGTCCTTCGCCACAGCCGACAGGATCCTCGAGTCCAAGTCCCTCAACAGTTGTCAACAGGGCTCTTTGTTGACTGCTAGTCTTTTCCATGTTGTAGTCACCCCAAACAACTCGGTTGCCACCATCAACGTCAACGCTGTTGCCTCGGTCCAGGGCAAAGTTCTCTTCGATGTCGCCCTCAATGTCTATGGATACCAGTTCATCCGTCAGGTCGTCGACCCTTGCTCTGGTAGCCTTGAGCTTCCCAGTCTTTGCCCCATGACCCCAGGTGATATCGACATCAAGTTCAACGTCCCGCTTGGCGATGCATTGGACCAAGTCCCCAATATCGCATACGGCATCCCGGACTTGGATGCTACTGTGCGTGCATATGTCAACATGACATCCACTGGAGAGAGCGTCGCATGTGTTGAGGCAGACTTTTCCACTGGAAAGTCTGTTGAGCAACTGTCGGTCAAATGGGTTACCGCCATCATCATCGGAATAGGACTCGTTTCCTCAGCTCTGATCTCGCTGGCAGGCTACGGAAATGCATCCGCTCATCTTGCTGCCAATACCCTAGCTCTGTTCACATACTTCCAAGCCCAAGCTATTATTGGTCTCACAGGAATTACCATGCCTCCTATTGTTGATGCCTGGACTCAGAACTTCCAATGGTCCATGGGCATCATCCGCCTCCATTGGATGCAAGAGGTCTTCACCTGGTATCAACGCGCTACAGGCGGCACACCCGCTCGCATTTTCGATCATCTTGCTACTTCTTCGGTCCAAGTTGCCAAACGATCTATCGAGTATATCCCTGGCGCTGCGGCTTTGGTCCGTCGTGGCTTTGCCATGTCGAAACGATCCAACATTGAGCTTGAGAATGGCTCATTCCTGGTCTACGGTATTCAGCGCGTGGCCTTCCGTTCCCGAATCGAGACGACGAATCTTTTCCTCACTGCGCTCACCTTCTTCATCGTCTTCATCATCTTTGCTTGCCTCCTCGTTCTTATCGCCAAGGTTATTCTTGATCTTTGCGCAAAGCAGGCTTGGATCAAGCAAGAACGCTTCCTTGAGTTTCGAATAGAGTGGCGCACACTCCTCAAAGGCATCCTTCTTCGGCTTACCCTCATGGGCTTTGCTCCTATCGCTATTCTCTCTCTCTGGGAATTCACTCAAGTTGACTCGGCTGCCCTGGTAGTCCTGGCTGTCTTCTTCTTCCTTGCCGTCACAATCACCCTCGCATTGGCAGCATTCAAGATCATCACCTTTGCCAGACATAGCAACCCAGTCGTCACTCTTTACTCGGACTCGCGCATTTTGAACAAGTGGGGTTTCTTGTATATCCCATACCGAGCAACTGGCTACTACTTCGTCGTGCCCCAGCTTGCGTATATCCTCGTCAAAAGCATGTTTATCGCCCTGAGCCAAAAGAGCGGCGTAGTCCAAGCGGTTGCCCTCATCATCATCGAGGTGGCTGCTTTGATCGCCACAAGTGTCATGCGTCCCTTCATGGACAAGAGCGTGAACTCGTTTAACATCGCCATCTTCGTGCTCAACTTTCTCAACGCCATCTGCCTCTTCATCTTTACCAACGTTTTGGGTATGCCCAGAATGGGCCCTTCGGTCACCGGGCTGGTCCTCTTTGTCGCCAATGCTGCATTCTCTCTCATCCTTCTCCTCATGATCATCATATCGAGTGCGTTGGTGTTTTGGCGAAAGAATCCAGATGCACGATACCAGTTCATGGCTGATGATCGAGCATCCTTCATGAAGTCCAAATCGTCCACACAGCTTGACACAATGACCCAGCTCGAGGCTCTGGCTGCCACCGCCCGTGGGGACCCAACTGGTCATTCTCGCCCGGTTTCAAAGTCATCATCGGAACTAGCAGCTCAAATCTACCCTCCAGGCCCGCTGCAACAAACTGCGAGCTCTTCCGTTTCGTCAAGAAGCCCCAACAAAGATTCTCAAGTCGACATCAGGACAGCGGAACGCTAAGAGATAAGCTAGTGCATGTTGGATAGACAAGCTATATGAGAAAATTCTATTTCATGCTATATACTTTATTAGTTGCCATTGTTGGACGGCGAGTGGGCGGCAACATGTTGTCAACATCTAGCAAGGGGAGAAGAGCTCGTGTTGAACGATTTATGATAATTTAATTCTTCCTTTATTTCGCGACATATACGATCTAACAATGTTTACACCAGGTCTCCCCAACAGAGACTGCTTAAAGTGGCTAAACAGAGCAAGTGAGAGGCCCTTTCTCAGTTACTCACAGGTAGGATAATATGCTTTATTATTGTGTGATAATTACTCTCTATGGTGAAGTCTATGAAAAATAACTGGATAGTCGTGTGTAATGCATCTCTATTGGCATTTCCGGTATTATTAATTAATCCTCCCCTGAGTTGTCCGTCCCGATACTATCGACTCAGAAGCCTACCTGATCCACTCTGCCCTGATTCCCAAATCGTTGTCTTGAAAACACATGGCTCTTCTCCTGTCTCGCTTCGCTTTCCTGGCTCTCCAAAATGCTTCATCATCATCGCTGTCTGTAGTGTCTGCTTCAAGAATAGCTCGTGGGTCCATCCTCATATTTCGGTTGTGATTCCAGTCACTGCTAGTAGAGACTCTTGCGACAGCTTGGGCCCCTCTCTCTGCGTGCACTGGTTGCGCCGTTTTGGAAACAGGCCTGTATCGACTTGGCATACCGACGGTATTACGTTCGGACGGTGCAACTGAGGCGGCATATCCCCCATCACGTTGATGAACAGACTTGGCATAGTTCGAGCGAGCATATGTTGATCTCGCATAATTCGAAGATGCATAGTTAGATGGCGCATAATTAGATGGTGCGTAGTTGGAAGGGGCATAGTTGGAGGGGGCATAGTTGGAGGGGGCACGGCTAGGTATCCCACTAGGAACCCCTCCGTTCATCACTGACTGTTGTGACGAAAAGTTGTCCCATGGCTGACCACTTCTTTGTTGATTGATGGTAGCCATATTTCGGAAAAACTCAGTCTGGGCTTTCAAAAAGTTGAACATTTGATGATTGACAGGAGCAGGAGGAGGTTGTGGCGCTGTAACTGGCGTTTGTGGTCGAGAATATGATGGCATTGGCGGCTGGGCCATTGGCATACCATATGTAACCGGCATTGAAGGTGGCTGACGCGATGATGATCCCCAGTTGAAAGCATTATTGGTATCGGGGAGTGGCTGGAAGCCATGACTTGGGGGAACCCGACGCCTAGCTTTTGCACGTTCCTCACTTGCTATCACACCAACAAGACCACCGGGAATGAGTTGCTGGTTGCCCATAGGCCAAGAAGGCTGTACATTTCCAGCAAAAGGATCGCGCGGCAATTTGCTGGCAAAGGCTGGCATTGGGGAGCGTGGCTGCTGTCTCCTGCTCTCTGGAGCTGGTTGGATGTTCAAACCATAGTCTGACCTCCCGTCTATGGCATGCATGGGTGCTTCTCTCCCACCTGATCTCTGTTTCATCTGGAGAATAGCCAGCGGCACGTCATCTTCATCCTCATCTTCGTCCCCGTATTGCGTAGGAATATCCTCCCTATGACCCCGAAACGTCGTCGTAAAGGAAAGTGTGGAAGACATACGGGAATGGGAGCGTATATGTGGCAGTTCATGTCCTTTTGTTGTTTTCATCATCTGCTGCCGGTAGCTGTCAAGATGTTTCTGCTGCCTTTTACGCTGAGTCATCTGCCTCTTGGCAAGATCTACTTCATCAACCGTATCATGATCGATCTTGTCATAATCAATCTTGTCGTCTTCGTTTTCGCCCTCATAAAAGAGCCTTTCTGTCTCTTCAAGAACCTTTCGCCTCTGCAAAGATTCGAACTCAGCCGCAGTCATGACTTTGCCTAAAGGACGATTTGATGATCGTATTGGTGGTGGTAGGGGTGGTCCTATAATGGGACTTTCGGGTACTGCGTCCAACGGGGAGACATACAGGGCAGATAGGTCTTCCAAGTCTTCATCGATACGGTGTATCTGCCTGGGGTGTGAGACAGTGCTGGCTGAGGAAGGGAAGAGCGGCTCCGCGTCTGCAGAGTCGGGTGTGTTGAGGCTATCGTCATTGATGAAAGGCCATCTCGGTGTATTGTCTGCCGTTCTTGGACTAACAAGCTGTTCGAACCCTTTTTCGCCATCTTGAGGTATACTGATGCTAATATCTTGACTGTTCCATGACCGCGCGTACTCTTCAATGATGCCTGCATTCGAGGAAAATCGCATTGCAGAGCGATTGTTGCGCTTGGAGAGTGCAGACGCATGGGACTCGTTCGAAGATAGAGCTGTAGTGTCGTGTGGTTCTAGGAACGTGCCGGATTTAACGAAAGGCTGGATTTTGGCGAAATCGAAATCGAGAGGACTGGTTCTGTGGAGAGTGGAAGCTGTGACGTCCATACTGCGGCCCTGTCCATAGACGTTTGGCCGTGGTGATGTTACCGATGGGTAATCATCGTGAGAGAAATGGCTGTGTGCTGTCGTCGTAAGAGACATGAAAGGCAGATAGTGTGTGAGCCTAGCACAAGCAACTTGACGTTCAATTAAAGCAAGTCAAAAGGTAATCACTGAAGAGGTCGTGAGGGTAGAATGTAATGGAGCGAACGAAATCCGGCGTTGGACTTGTCATCAGTAGCAAGACATCCCTTGGAAAGGCATCCCTTCTCCGAAAGGGGGTCATGTCTTGAATATCTTGCTTGAACTGTCTCATTGTGGAATCGTGGCGATCTCAGGAATGCATTGGGTTTAACACGGGATGGTGATCGAGAGAAAATACTATTAATAGTAGTGAGTAAAGCTTGGTCTTGTTTATTCCTTGAGCGTGTTTCTTCATGGAGGTTCACAATGCTTGGGAGAGTCTGAGATGTGGGTACTGACTAAAATGAGATAGTGCTTATTTCAGCGCCAGATAGCTAATCACAGCCCTAACAGACAGTATCGTAAGAACAACTTGATAGTGGTAGCTCTACTTATAAACTGGCCACAAAGAGTGTGAATGAAACCTCTAGTACGCTGGGCGATCAGCATAAATAAGAAATGACCTCAACAGTTGCTCAATATTGACATTAATCGACGATGATGCTGTACTCTATTCGCCTAAGATGGTTAGTAAGTCTCTGTTGATAGTATGCGCTAGCTTGGGTCAGGCTCGCAAATGTCGCATCGGTCACGATAAACAACGAATCATTGATCGATCTCCGGTCCCTGATAAAGTTATGCTTAGTTGTGAAGAAAGGGAAAAAAGGAACGCGAATGTCCCAAGCCACCGGACGCGGGAGACTGAGTCCCATCGAATCCCTCCACCCCTTTCCAATCCAATAATTATCTTTAGTTAGACAACTGTTTGCAGACTATTAGCCCGTCCCTCTCTTTAACCCGCAAATGGCGTCGCCTCCCTCAGCTCCAGCTCAAGCCCCTCTTCTCGCGTCAGATTCGGCCTCTGCACCCGAAAAAAGCGCGAGGCCTACACCGACTGCCAAGCTCCGCAGCTGTGTCGTCTGTCGCAGTCGCAAAGTTCGATGCGACAAGCTATCCCCATGCTCGAATTGCCGTAGAGCTAATATTCCCTGTGTCGTCCCCTCCAATGACCGTCCGCCTAGATGGGCCCGGCGCCTCGATCGCTTTAGCAGCGATGGCCCACGACAGGTTGACAACAACCTGGAAGGTCATCAGGCATTGGATAGACTGCATACACTCGAGAACCTGGTCAAAGAATTGAGGAGTCAACTAGAGGTGGCTAATGCGGCCAGCAGCAGGGGTGCTTCTTCTGAAGCCGCATCGCCCCCTGAGAACACGAGAGCTGCCACCAGTCCCTCTTCAGCGTCGACAACGTCAGACGTTCAGAAGCATTTCGGCCGAATGGTTCTGAAAGATGCAAATCAAAGACGATACATCTCAAGTGGCTTTTGGTCCCGCATTAGTGATGAGGTCAGTCAGGCACAAGCTCTTTTCTTAGCTTCTGCTCATTAATCGTGCCTAGCTTGAGGGACTTAAGATGGACACTCGCAGAACGGAAGATGATGTAGAGTCTTCCGATGAACAAGATTTTCCAACAGCCACTCCGTCGACCCAAGAGCTCCATCGAGAACCTGTGGACCGGCACGCCTTCTTGTTCCAACATGGCTTGTCGCTATCGCCACCTGGGAACCAGGACTTCAATCCATTACCATCCCAGATCCCCTTCTTGTTGGACATTTTTGAAGAGAACATAAACATCATGATGTATATTGTCCATATGCCGACCATCAGGAAGATGGTTCGTTCGTCTCGCGGGTCAAGTCCTAAAATCGATCTGAAGAATCAAGCTTTGCTCTTCTCCATTTACTATGCTGCGGTAACATCAATGGAGGACGATGATGTACTGACAAACTTCGGTGCTACTAAAACCGAGCTCAATCTCAAATTTCGTCGCGGTCTAGAACAAGCCCTTGCGAAAGCTGACTTCCTCAACGATCCCGACATTATACACGTTCAGACATTGGCCATCTTCCTTTCACTGGCTCGGCGATATGATAGTCCTGTGTACGTCTGGATGATGACAGGTCTCATGATACGCATGGCTCACGCTGTTGGTCTTCATCGTGACGGGTCCAGGTTCCCGCATTTATCACCCTATGAAGTAGAACAACGGCGGCGTATCTGGTGGATGGCTATCGTGATTGACATCCGTGCATCAGAGGACCAAGGGACTGAATTCACCATCAACAAAGATAGTTTCGACACCAAGATGCCCATCAACATCAACGACTCGGATCTTAGCCCTGATACGAAACATGTTCCTGTGGAGCGTGAAGGCGTTACGGACATGTCCCTTGCGATAGCCATGTGCGAGCTGGCGCATGTATCCATGCAGTTGATGACCTCGAGCCTTCAGTCAGGTGGCCCAGGCCTTGATGACCAAGCCCAACTATTAGACCATTATCGTAAGAAGCTAGAGGAGGGCTATTTCCGGTATTCAATTGAACCTGACGATATCATCAACTGGGTTGGTATTGTAGTTACACGGTTGGTCCTGTCCAAATTGACTCTCTTGGTGTACCTTCCCTCGCTATTTACCTCACCTAGCGATCGTTTCTCAGATGAAGTCCGAGACAAGCTACTCATTGCAGCTATTGAGATAGCCGAGCACAACCATTCCCTCAATGCCGAGACGAGATGTCGCCAGTGGAGATGGATCTACCAGACATACACCCATTGGTATGCCATAGTCTGGCTGCTCATAGAGATATCTCGGCGGCAGTGGTCATCTACAGTTGAGCGTGCGTGGATAGCTCTACACAGCGAATGGCTCATTCCCTCTCACAACAGCACAGCCAAGAACGTGCGTATGTGGATTCCACTGCGCAAGCTAATGGACAAGGCGAGGAGACATCGAGATGCACAGCTTGGGTTAATAGGAAATAACCCATCGCTGATCGAGAAGTTGGAAATCATCGACAGTTCTCTGCCTGCCCCAACCGACCCGGAATCAACCCCACATGCACAGCGCAAAATCACTCTCCTTGAGCACTGGCGGACACTTGTTGGAAAGACACCAACCGAGGTCTCCAACGACTTAACCCTCGGCAATGGTAGTTACAAGGCTTCCACAACTCATACCTACAGCTCGAGTGAGATCGGCAACAATGTTGCAGGACAAGCCCTGAACGGCTCGCTCGAGGCTCTTCTCTCAAACCCCGGCCATGAGTTAATCGAATCTGATGTCACGCAATCCTCCCTGCTCAAGTCAACTGCATATCCTCAAAGTTGGAGTGATAACCAACCGATGGCCACAGGTGTCGGGTCATGGCTTTGGCCTGACCCAAACCTGGATACCGAAAATCTCACTGACGTGGATGTCAATATGGACATCGACACAGATATCGACTGGAATACATGGCTACAGTCTGCTGCTGGTATGGAGATCACCGCAGGAAGTTCAACGGCTTTGTAAAACAGCAGTAGGGCAAAAGAGAGTGTTGCGTATAGCTATGTGAACAAACCAAGCCTCTGAACTATGGCTCCCAAACCACTCGAGTTGGACTACGAGTCAACATGTATTTCAAGTCATGGCAATAGAAAATAGAAATCGGATTTGGTAATCAACAAATGTGATAATATTGGATGATAACTAAATTCGTGTGCCTTTCAACTTAACAAACTGATAACTACAAACAAAGTCATTTAACGAGAGTATAAGAAGAGAACATATCCAGTCCTAACAATCCGCCATACCGAGTTTCAAACATCAATCGTAAAGTAAAGAGCGCTCCCTTGTAGGGATATGCAAGGGGTAAGAAGAATGAATGAAGGAAACCTTGCGTTGAAGTCCTCTTGTCCAGATCTGCACTGTCAAAGTGTGGTGCATGCCTTGAATAACAAAAGAGATGGTCGAGAATCGTGACCCTTTTTAGTGGGGTGGCTTGTAGCTGTCCTTGGGAGGAGGCTTATTCTCAACAGGAGGCTTGTAGGTATCCTTAGGAGGAGGTTTATACTCGTCCTTGGGAGGGGGCTTGTTCTCAACTGGAGGCTTGTACTCGCCCTTGGGAGGGGGCTTGTACTCGTCCTTGGGTGGAGGCTTGTGCTC
>NC_031952.1:5346331-5457266 GCF_000303195.2 Fusarium pseudograminearum CS3096 | reverse complement strand
GGCGGCTTGTAATGATCCTTGGGAGGTGGCTTGTGCTCAGTGGGAGGCTTGTAATGACCCGTAGGAGGCTTATAATGATCCTTTGGAGGAGGCTTGTGTTCGACAGGCGGCTTGTAATGATCCTTGGGCGGCTTGTGATAGTCCTTGGGCGGAGGCTTGTGCTCAGAAGGAGGTTTGTAGTGATCCTTGGGCGGCTTATGATAGTCCTTGGGTGGCGGCTTGTGCTCGGCAGGCGGCTTGTAGTGATCCTTGGGCGGCTTATGATAGTCCTTGGGTGGCGGTTTGTGCTCGGCAGGCGGCTTGTAGTGATCCTTGGGTGGCTTGTGATAGTCCTTGGGCGGAGGCTTATGCTCAGTAGGAGGTTTGTAATGATCCTTGGGAGGCTTGTGCTCGGCAGGAGGCTTGTAGTGGTCCTTCGGAGGAGGCTTGTACTCGGTAGGCGGCTTGTAATGGTCCTTGGGAGGCTTGTAGTCGTGGCGATCAACGTCCTTACCGGCCTTAGGTGCTGGGGCGGCAGCAATGCCCGAGGTCAAGGCCAGAAGTGCAATAGCAGACAGCTTCATCTTTGCAGAATATCAGCGCAGATAGTGCTGTGTTGGAAGTAAATGTCTGTAAAGAAGGTATTGGATCCCTTGAGCGAGTGTAGAGACCAGAAGAGAAAAGTAGTTGTGAGAATGGAAGGCGGATGAGGAGTGAAGAAGAATTGATTTAAGAGAGGGAACAGGTCGCTTTTATGCCTTTCTGTGATAATACTCAAACCATGAACGAACCGGAGTAAAGATTATTGAGTACGGAGATCCAGATGCGATCGTGCAGCGCTGTGTGACCATCTCTTCGTATTGAATTCAGCTTTGGCTGCGTATGTTGTCTGCTTACCTCTAGACGACGCAGAAACATCCATGACTTCTCATCATCATGCATTGGTATGAAAGCCTAATCGGCCAAATCGACCAAAGATGACTCCTACGAGCTTCCAAAACTATCCGAGTACAACCTGGCTAGGAAAGAGATGGCATAATGTTGTTGAATGGTGACGAGATTGAACCTATTGGCCGTGAGTTGAGGTTGAAATCGTCACTCTCCAGCACCATGTTGTCATGTTTGTATCACCCAAAGCAGTTGGTGGCTTGCTTACCATGATCTGTGTGAGTTCTTGCATATTTCATGGCACTATTGTATCTGACGATTGTGCGTGCATATTGCACATGTAAGAGCAAACTTTGCCTTATGCTGTAGTGCCCCTGAGGCTGAAGTTGAAACTGCCAAGTCTCGTTCTCGCAGGCCACCAACATGTCCAGGTGTGGGATGCACAATTGAATGATTGGTTCGGAATGGTGGTACCTCGGGCAAAAGCAATGTCCGTCCCGCGAGCATGGTCATGGATCACGGCAAGATCGAACTGCCAAGTCACTGTGCGACGTGAATAGTATACTATTCTAAGTCTGAGATGCTTACGCGGACACGAGGATCATGATTCATGAAACGTTCTGGCCCAGTGAAGAATCTAGTTGTCCCATTGTTGGAGATATTGCCTCCTCGAATCGACGACTTTCCCTCGGACATGTCAGTCAAACTTCACGGGCGACTCCGAGACTGCTAGTGTAATAGCTGTAGTATCCGTACCCCGAAAAAGACGTAATATGTCTCTACGGGCCTAGATGGATCTCACCCAGACGTTACATGCAGCTCAAAGCTCAGGAATGCGGGCATCAAGCCACATCGGGCCTCAATGTTGCGGCAAATGCAACGGTCAACTTCAGGGCTAGTTAGCAACAATCTATCCTCTCCACCTCTTGATTGTTGAGGAAGCTATACAGAAGGCCAGTTCCAAGAAACTGGAAACCATGAAACTAACGACATGATTGTTAGCGCAGCATTAAAGTTCAAACTTGTCACTGCTACCCGTTTATGAAAAGGCTACCGCGTCTCTCCACTTAAGCGCTGTCTTTCAAATAGATGGTCTCGATCGGGTCCAACCCATGATTCCCCAACCACCTTGCTTTACCTTTCCAGCTTTGTTGCCCCATCCGGAGATACACAATCTGTTGTCGAATCACTCTAGGGAGCTGATTCTGACTGGCTGGCGTATAAGCACGTAATCATGCAGACGCCTCTTGAAGACGTGATACGTGATGAATCTAATGTCACAAATTCTGCTGCCGCATAGTACGCATACATGATTTGGAGATAATTGCGATTGGTGCCCGCTCGAGGCCCTTATTATCATTAAGACCTTTATGTATAATTCAAACATAAGAACGCGTTCTATATACTCCCATTGCTGCAAAGGTGGACTGTTTTTTGAAGCCTCACGCCACGACCATCAATAGCAATGCCCGTTAGACCACTTGCCCAATGAGGCAACAAGGCAAACAAGTAGAACCAAAAGCGTGTTGCCATTTACCTTTTAGGACTCTCCATTACTGCATTCATAGTAATTTAGCCTCTACTAATTATCTCGGGCGTGGTTAAGCGCGTCACATTGCGTAGCACAGCATTCAATAGTCTTGGTTCGAGTATTTTTAGCTTCATTCGGAGACTTTCCCCTCCAAGACAGCTTACTTAAAGTAGACCGACTGACACGTGATATGTGAAACAAGCAAATCTTCGTATTTGAACACTTTGCATTAGTATGATGACTAGATGTGGTGAATGTGATTGTTGGAGGTCTGTATGAAGCAAATCACACAACGTCAGCATCATTCTTCTGCATGATTATTGACTTGTCAGCCGCATGTTGTGCAAGCTCAGCGCATAAAGTCGTAATTTCCCGAATCCGTCGTGATCCGGAGAGCAGACATCAATCTCCCGATCTCCCAGCATTTTCAGATTTAGACACGATACCAGCCCTGCATATGTTGGATTTGACGGATACACAGTTGATGTGTAAGCATACATTGACAAATATCGGACCCGTATTAGCAGAACCTTACATCCACCGTTGACCCTATCATCTCTCTAGTCTCTACAAACAACATATCATCAAGGTTTATGTTTTCTCGACTACATTCATCCTTAAACATCGTGGATGTGGCTGATAAAACTCCGGGAAACTGCACCCACTGCTGTCTGACATGAAACACATCGATCCTCTCGTGGGCGTCAGACATCTATGGTTACATATCTGGTCGGAGCTCATCCCCGAACCAGAAGGACCCGACAACCCGTTCCCACTCATTGGAGGCTGCTATTATGTACAATGATCTGCATAATACCTATTATCACACGCGGTAGCTACAGTCTAGGACTACCATGATTTTAATTGCATATTATAAGAATAACTCCATTCGCCGTTTCATTACTCCTGACTTGCTTATTGGTCTAGAATATTGCCTGGAGCATTGTGGTATACCGCCACGCCATGCACAGTTCCAATAGTTACAGACAGGCCTGGACTCTGTTGACTCCGTGCACCCCCGCTGTTGTATGTCCTGCCCACAAGCGGAGCCAACACATAGTAAACGTGGCGACATCCTCAAACCTCTAGACTCTAATCTAGACGGCGCTGAATACTTGTTAACCGCGTACTGACGCAGCCACTGAGAAGTGGTACATTTCCATCAGGTGAAATACTTTTAGTCTTTGTATGACTCAATGTCAACCAACATAATTATGCAAACACAGTGCCTGAAGCGGTAGCAGAACATCATCCAGAGCAAGTTGTATACTGACCTGTAGATGATCAAGTTCAAAAACATGGGCTGGTCCAAGGCAACATTTGATTTCTACGCCAGCCTTCCTATAGAACACGTTTCCGCGGCAGATACGTTGATGTATTTTGTCAATCAGGATTACAACCACGTATCAATGGTACGTTTCTAGTCTTGAGATGTTTCATGGACACTCCTTGCATTGGCCATAGCAGTCATTTTTTTTATTTCAAGTAGCAATGTATTCCACGAGTATCAGAAGTCCTCAAGGAAAACCGTAAAATAGGAATCTTTCTGACTTGCAGTCTTAGAGTAGGTAGCCACTTCGAATCTGTTATAAATCGGCGTCATCTTGGCTAAATAAACCCTGCAACCGTCAATTTCTGTTGTTCAGAGCCCACTGTTCGACACTGCTGTGTTTTGTATCGATGTTGAAGACTGAGGTAGTATCCTTAGGTTGACAAAACAAAGACTGGAAATTATGGCGCCCTATAGATGCCCAGTCCTCGACCATCTATGAGGCCTATCCTGTTCCTCCGGCTTACATGAGTTCCTGGTGTAAAAATGAAATATAAGCTAGATATGAGATGATTTTGACAGTAACATCTATGACGTCAATGACTCGAAAGGATCCTGAGGAGCAGAGAAATGACTGTATCTGCTCATGGCTTTATTCCTTCCGACCGCTAAATGCGACATCTCTCCATTCAAGTACATCACAGCTGATGGTACCATTGAACCTCTTGTATCCGTTTCCGTTGAAGACAATATATCCCATCCCAGATTGTGGCTCGTTCGGCACAGAGTTTGCCATATTATCCGCGCTCGCTTGGGTAGTGTTATCGGGCAACACAAGGACAGCCCCCTTCCAAAATAACCAGAACTTGGGTTGTCGAAAGGTGTTCTTCTCGAATTTTGTGAACCTTGACTGTTCTCTATCTTCTTGGGTAGAGATCTCAGAACCATGGCTGTCGTTTTCATCTTCGGAATGCTGCGGGGGATCAGCGTTGCTGCTTGTTGCTGCACTTTCAGTTCCAGTCTCATGGTTGTCATGTTCCGTATCAAGGTCTTCTCCAGAGCCTGAATCTTCTACATCAGAAGCGTTCTCGGCGTCTAGGATTTCTTGCAGCATTTTCCTACTCCCAGACATGTGTACTTCGGCATCTAAAACACCCGGTAAATGAAGAGCCCCGACAAGTCCATGCTCACCAGCAGTGAAACTTTGAATAGTGAGTCTCGGTCCAGATTGTCGTTTTGGCTTCTTCCCGTTTGCGAGTGATGGTCCCAGAGCGATGTTTTCAGCCTTTGCGCATTGGATTTCATAAACGCCAAAGATATTTGAGATATTGGCGGTTTGTGATTTGGGTTTGCGTGAGCCTCTGTTGTGAACATGTCGAGAAGATGAGAACTCGGCTTCCCAGGAGTAATCCATTTGGAAGGCGCAACGTTTTGACACGGATAAATATCTGTGAGAGTAAAGTCTTGCCATGACGACGTCGTCGAGGTTATTACGGATGCCAGATCCGTTTATTCGTCGAGAAACTAAGACGGTTGTGGAATAGCCTCGATACCGAACTCACCATTTGCTAGGAAATGCACATACAGCGTGAAATTGACGAGAACATATATATATAATACACTTAATTACTTAATCTATCCTTCATCTCCCAACGCCCCGACTACTCTGACTTTGGTGGCCATTTCACTCTCTTCTCCGCCTGAACATATAAATTGTTGGGTCGAATCAACTGGAAGTAGGGGTCATACTCAATCGGTCCATCCTGGGCCAGACTGAACTTGTATCGATAGACAAGTTTGGGTAAGAAAACCTTGATCTCCTGTAACGCAAAGTTGAATCCAACGCACATTCTCGGCCCCGTTGCGAATGGAATGTATGAGCCAGGAGGCCTATTCTTGACCTGTTCTGTGTCCCAGCGATCGGGGTCGAAACGCCCTGGATTCTCCCATACGTCCTTGTTGTTGTGCATGTGATGAAGCGCTGAAATGACTACTGCACCCTTTGGGAGACGATATCCTCCTGGTAGGATCATATCAACCTTCGCGGTGCGGCCGGGCTGGAATGATGGATTGTGCAGACGCTGGGTTTCCTTGATAAACTTATCGAGAAAGGTAAGTTTACTCGTTGTGTCGGCAGTGACTTGGGTATCTCCGTCCCAGTCGTTGTCAATGAGCTCCTGAAGGACACGTTCTTGATTGCCAGGATACTTGACTAAACTGTAGATCAACCAAGATAGTAAGGATGATGTGGTTGTAAAGCCGGCAGCTGTAGCCACAAGAAGTGCTGGTGCAAATTGCGAAGGTGGAAGCTTATTGCCCTTGTTATCGGTAGCACGAAGAAAGTAATCTGGCCACGTTTAGCATATAATATAAAGTGCAGAGCTCTGTTTGTGACTTACCCACAACGTTGTCGGCCTTGAGAGCTGCATCTTGGAGCTCCAGGTCCTCCTGGCCTTTGGAGGCTCTGGCGATCGACTCGTCCATCATTTCCATAATCCTGGCCATTGTCTGACGGACCTTCTTCGGGTCACCAAAGGGCATCTGAGCGTACCAAGCACCCATAGAGGAAACACGCTTATTTAATTCCAGATTCTCGGCGATCTTAAGAACCATTTCGTGTAGGGGTGAGTCGACCTGCTCAAAATGAGCAAAGTCCATGCCCAAGACGAGTTTTCCGACAGCTTGCGAGCCAAGCTTAAGCATGTACTGGTAGACATTCCATGCTTCACCCTTTTGGTCCAGCTCGTCAAAAACCTTGAACGAAGACTCAACCGTGCGCTGCATAGTGGGTGCATAATGCCTAACGGCCTTTGGTCCCAGTGCAGGTGGAAGGAATTTGTGAGCAAGCCGCCATTGCTCGGTATTTGTATCAGCCAAGAAAACTCCCGCTTCTTGATTCTTGATAGGATGTAAAGGATGGCCGGGAACAATGTCTTTCGTAAAATAGTGATCTTCAGACAGGAAGATGTTCGATAGTTCAGCACTGTTGGTTTGGTATAGACGGTTCCCCATACTGGTTGTAGTAAAGAGCGGCCCATACTTCTCGAACAATCGCTGATGGTTACCGAGGTGGTCGGGGTATATTTCGAGATAATTGCCAAAGTATGGGATACCCGCGGGTCCGGGAACGTCTCGCACAGCGTTTCCGTTGATGGATATAGAAATGGGCTCATTTACTTCGAGGACTTCAGATACGGCGTTGAGTCTTCGGCCATCGTGGATGAAACCCACACCTGTATCACACGTTAGTTATAGACTCTAGGTTCCAGGTCACAGGGCACTTGCTATTAGGCTTAACGATTGCAAAATGGGAGGCAACAATACTCTGAAGCTCCTCAAAGTCTATAGCTGGCGGGACTTCGATCTCTCGGGCGGTAGAGACGGCCTCGCCTAACAGGCAGAATTGTTTCGTTGACATGACAAGTACTGGACAAACAATAAATTATTCAGGCGAGAACTACCACCCTAAAAGTTGGTTAATAAACTAGAAGTTGATCATTAATTATAAAGAAAATCTAGAGCCTGGCTCAAATACTGGACCATGACAAAATAGGAACTTTGCCTGGACTCTTGCCTGGACTCCACATGATAGCAAAACAGCATGGAAAACAAAAGGGTTATGCAATTCATGCAATGGAATGACGTTCGGACCAGTCTCCATATGTCCTTTACCGTTACATCCGCCATTCTCTTTTGTTTTCGCCTTTCCAGATTTCTGGGTCTTTTAAATCTGCCACATGCCATTGGACAATGCAATGCTACCACCAGCATGAGTACTTGATTCTCGGAACTTACGGCAACTGTGCGGAATTGATAGTAGTTGAAGACAGAGGCAAAGACCACTCTTGGATCTGAGACTGCGGAATTGTCTTGGTTCTGTGCCACGTTGCTCATCGGGATCGAGTCCGAAGCGGAGACCGGCCTCGGTTTATGTAGGATCCATAACGGGGCTCGCGCTTCGGCTTCCAGACTGGAGCACTACGGAGCTGTATCTCGGTCCGTTGTGGATGCTAGCAATCCCTGTACTCTTTCTTTTGATGAGAGACCCATCAGCATCGATAAGCATGACTAGTATCTATGTGGTTGATGACGGTAATCTATTCTTTGATTGAGCTGTTGATGCGAATCATATGCGGAAAACATTTAATATTTGGAGTCAATTTGTTCCTGTTTATACCTTTATATTACTAAACAACTCGCTTTCTCTGCTAACAAAATCCAACGCCTTTCCAGTGTTCACCATACCCTACCAAAATCAACTACGATGGAGGAATATACTGTTAACCAAGTGGCCGAGCACAACAAACCACACGACGCGTGGTTAATAATCCACGGCAACGGTAAGCCAAAGCCTATTTCGATTCTTACCTCTATATCGAGACGTATAGCTGACCCCTCTCAGTTTATGATGTCACTAAATATATAAGAGATCATCCTGGTGGCGCAGACGTCTTGGTTGAGGCAGCTGGCCTTGACGCCAGTGAAGACTTTGACAATGCTGGACACTCAGAAGATGCATTTGAGATCATGGAGGATCTTTGCGTTGGCAAGGTCAAGGGCTTCGAGAAGAAGAAGCCCAAGCTGAAGCCACTCGCCCCTATCACAACACCCAAGCCCGTCGCTGCAAAGTCTTCTTCCCTGTCAGTGTTGGCAAACATCAGTTTTGTTCTCGCCGCGGGCGTCGGTGCATACTATTTTGGTCGTCGTCAAGAACTTGGTGTGCCGAACTGGGTGCTTGCTTCTTTGAGAAATGACTCTACTGGCTCAAGCTTCATCAAAGGCGTGATCGTCGGGAGTGGATCTCTTGCCATCACAAACGCAGTACTTGCTCAGAGTTTCACTACTTCAGCTATGAAGAGCAAGCCTTTCACAAGCTATCCTGCGCACATGAAGGTTCCAAAGCGAACTCAGCAAGACACCCTCCTCCAGAGAGGGCTGTTAGACCCTATTGCCTATTCTCCCCTCCCTCTGGTAAAAAAGACTAAAGTCACGCCAAACGTCCTTCGCTTGACCTTCAGTCTACCTACAGCCAGCACGGTGCTCGGCTTGCCTATCGGGCAGCACGTCACAATCAAGGCCGATGTACAGGGAGAAACTGTCGCTCGTTCATACACGCCTGTCTCAAACAACTCCGACCTTGGCATCCTTGAGCTGGTTATCAAAGTGTACCCAGACGGGAAGTTGACTAACAATTATCTAGCCCACCTTGAGATTGGAGACGAGGTTCTTTTTCGAGGCCCCAAGGGAGCGATGAAGTATCAACCCAACATTTGCAAGAAAATTGGGTTGATTGCTGGCGGCACGGGTATCACACCCATGTTCCAAGTCATTCGCGCCGTCTGCGAGCATGACCGTGACACGACAGAGATTTCTCTGATCTACGCAAATAGGACAGAGCAGGATATTCTTTTGCGGGAGGAACTAGACAGGTTTGCCAGACGGTACCCAAAGAACTTCAAAGTGTATTACGTATTAGATGAACCGCCTAGCGATTGGGAGTATGGCTCAGGCTATATCACGCAGGAATTGATGAAGGAGAAAATGCCTGCTCCTAGTATGGACTCCAAGGTATTCTTATGTGGTCCGCCAGGGATGGTAAATGCATCTAAGAAGGGACTTGTTGACTTGGGCTATCAGCAACCTGGAGCTTCGGCAAAGATGTCGGATCAGATCTTTGTATTTTAAAGTAATCAGGCATGTTTATTGACGAATATTTGTGTCAAAAAAAACTATCATGTTGTGAAATAAAGTACACCAACATTCTCATGTGGGCAACATGCTATTCTTCGAAGAATCTAAAGCCAATGCAATCCACTTTTCCTACTGCCGAGGTGTGGAGTTTCGACGTTCGATCCATCGGCTTTGCGGATCCGATTCATGCAAATCGCATATCATCGACATGTGCAAGGAAACCTTGACAAGTCGGGATCGACATCAGGCGAAGTCCGATATTCGTCATATCTTGGATGAAAATTAAACCTACAGGATGGAAGACTTTGCGTGGCGGAACTCGTAAATGCTCTCGCGCGTAAACATGCACGAGCTGAGCCTAGCTGTCGGAGTATCGGGACTCTAATTTGAGGCGAGCCTCATTCTCTGGTTCCGCACGCTTCCGCATTGACCGGTCATAGCTATACTGTAGCCTTCACGTCACAGTGTGCCGAATCAATGGATCGTTTAGATCAAAAGCAATCGGCTGAATCCCGATAGCAGTGTTTCGATGAAAGCATGTATAAGATGTCTGCAACAAACTCTACTAATCGGTTTATTTCTCTTGTCAATCTTAACTCTCACACCAAAAGTTGCACCTTAACAAGAGAAACCGGGCTCAAACGACCAGTCGCCACCTGTCACTCATAAACTACAACCATGAAGCCATTCACTCTACCCCCCGTGGACAGTCGAATTGTTGCTGTACTTGGTGGAGGAGTCCTCGGACGACGCATTGCCTGTGGTTGGGCCGCAAGCGGATATGATGTTATTATTCGTGATCCAAGTCCTGAACAGAGGGTAGCAGCTGTGGAATACTGCAACAACAGCATGTCAGAATATTCAGACTCTCAAATCAGAGGATCTGTACAAGCCGTTGAAGACCTCCCTGAGGCTGTTGGAAAGGCCTGGCTGGTCATCGAGGCTGTTCCAGAGAAGCTCCCTATCAAGATTGCGACATTTGCCGATCTAGAACGGCTCACATCGGAGGACACAATTCTTTGTAGCAATTCATCCTCCTACAAATCCAGAGAGATGGTTGGGGATCTACGACCTGACACAAAGCGACGCGTCCTGAATATGCACTACTACATACCCCCGCAGTATCGTGTCGTCGAACTCATGACAGACGGGGAGACGGACGAGACCATCTTTCCGTTTTTATATGAGAAACTTGAAGAGATAAAATTCCATCCCTATGTGGCTCGCAAAGAGTCAACTGGTTTCATCTACAACCGTCTTTGGGCGGCCATAAAGAGAGAAGTTTTGAACATTCTTGCCGAGGGCGTCTCCACCCCCGAGGAGATCGAACGTCTCTGGAAGGAAATGTGGTATGCCAAAGAGATGGGGCCTGTGGCTATGATGGATACAGTTGGTCTTGACACAGTGTCTTTCATCGAGCAGCACTACATTGCAGAGCGGGGTTTGCCAAATACTCCTGTTGATTTTCTTCAGAAATACATCGATGAGGGCAAGCTTGGTGCAAAGTCGGATAAGGGTGGATTGCTACCGTAAGTTGGGTGGAAAGCCAAGTGCATTTCGTGATCTAATTTATTGCCTAGAACTAGCGCAATATAATAAATACGTCATACTCTTAAAGGTGTTTTATTTTGACATTATATACTAATAGCCACTGCTCTTCACAATGTCAAGGTCCCAATTTGTGAAGATGTTAATCTCGACTCAGACTACTCTAGGTGGTCATAGACAGACAACCAGGGGCTACTCTAGATTCCGCGTGAATGTATCAATCGATATATTTACATATGATTGAGTCGCAGCTAGTGCAAAGCAATAGACATGGCCATCATAGCAATGTCTTCAAGTCCAATGTCAAAGCTGGTACGCCTTGGAAACTCTCAGGCATAGTATAAGTGAAGTTCCACAGTTCAAAGTCCCTCAAAGTCTTTGAGCTTCCACCAAATGCGCCGCCGAAGCTCAACTGAAACTTGGGATTGGTGTTGCCAGATACGTTAACTTGCAAGTTCGGCAAATCTTCCCAGCTTTCGATCGTAGGTTTACCTATGAATGTTCCCACAAGCAAACTGAAGACCGAGCTTGAGTTTCCTCGTGGGTATGACAGATGAAGTTTGCCGGGACCAACCTCGACGTCCAGAGCTGTCTCACTTGGGTACAGCTTTCCACCAGATTAGTATTGCTGTTATTACAGATAGGCTATGTCCGAAAACTTACGGAAATGAATGAGATTTCTTTCCCAGTATCCCATTGAACGACGGCAGGGTTGTACGCTTCCTGACTTTGACCAGGCCCACCCAGAGAGATCTGCCTGAACGATTGTGCGCCAATAGTGAGATCCTTGGACACCCAAGTCGAAATGTTGCGAGGAACAGTGTCAAACGGAGGGTAGAAGGTACTGGCGGTGAAGTTGTGTTCTCCCTTGAAAGTTGTTAGACCCGCGAGAACTTGTTTAGGGATCAAATTCTTATGACTCTTGGCCAATACAGCAAAGAGAGGAGCCCAGGCATAGTCAGCCATGTGCGACATAACTTGTGGCTACAATAATCCATATTAGCTTCTCGCGCAAACCTGCCAAAGTTGTGGTATCTGACCTTTTGGATGAGTGAGGAATTTTCTTTTCCAATGAAAGCCCAAAACCAGAGAGCCATCAGACTGAGATAGCGGTTCATATCATATCCGTATGAGCGATCCCACGGTCCGGCCATGTTCTTCATTCCAGGATGCCAGAGACTTCCGACTGCCTCCCAGGTGTGTTTGATCATTTCGGGCCCATGCTTTGCCATAATTGAGTCCTTGGGCAAATACTTGCTCCACAGTGTGAGACCGTACAAAGAGACGCCAGTGTATGTGCCTGAATTAAACTCGGACAGAGTGTTGGCGCGATCGAACAGGTCAATGATTTGTTGAGCATATCTCTCGCCGCTTCTTGTCATGTTGGACTCTTTCAGACGACGGCCAGTCCATCCTGACATGAAGGCTCGCATGATGGCCTGTAATTGATGGTTAGTTCATGTGTCAGTATTGGTGTTAAGGGACCTACTGGGTTGCTATAGGATGGGTACAAGTTATCCTTCTTGGGGTCGAGATTACCAAAGCGATACTCATCACCCTTGGTGGCATTGTGAAGGGATTCGAGCATAAGCTCCTGTGTTGGCTTGCTGATGAGCTTCGGGAACTCCTCCAGAGCCATGATGAAAGTAGTTCCAATGAAACCTCTCCAATTCGGATCCCATGAGTGGTATATTTCAGGGAGGTAGTTGGCTGATCCCACTAAAGGTTCCTCAGGCGTCTGTTGGTATGTGCCGTACCTTGATCTCTATTAGCTAATCATTTCTCACTGAGAGAATATAATAATCTCACCATTCGTCAGCAGGATCTTTGTACTGGCCACGTATGATGCCTTGAATAATCTTCTCGGCTTCAGAAACATCGTGTCCTTTGTTCCGAGCCAAGAGGCCAAAAGCATACCATGCCGAACTCCGCGTCTCATGTCGAAGAGCTGCAGTAGCACTGACGTCGTACAAGTAACCGGCTCTGGTATCGTAATATGTATCCATCCAGTCCATACTTTCCGTGAAAAGTTCTTTGGCATTGTCTGATAACACATCGATATATGAGGAAGCAGCCAAGCCAGTGTGGCCACTCAAGGCCAGAAGGGCCAATGTGAACTTGCGCATCGCTGCTGTTGTGGTGCAAAGAGTTCTCTACCGGTGAAATCAAGAGAACTATTGAATCCAAGAAAGAGACAGAACCAAGTTCAAGGAAGATGTTTAAGTATCAGACTGTGAGTTGCGGGAGCTGTTCACCGGTGTTTGCCTATCTACTAAAATTATCGGCAATCTCTCCGCTTCTCCAGGTTTCCTATCAAGATTAAGAGGGGGAAATGTAACGATCATCGGACATCTAACCCAAACGGTGCATTTCTCACGATGCTACGTAGCACGACTAATTTTTTATCGGATATGAACCTTCCAAAAACTACCAGAGTCATTGAACGTTCTGTTGTCGTAGAGGCGAATTAATATTGGATACAGATACAGGCTCAATTTTCTTTTCCTGGTTGACATAGACGCGTATATAAGGGGAGTAGCACTACAGGTTTTGCAACTAGGTAAGCTCCATACAGAAACAAATTTGAATCAGCAACATGGTTTGTACTCACAATTCTCTTTAAATGCCATAAAATTCCTTGTAGAACTTTTGCGGTATTTAGTCAATGCTATCTAGAGTTGTATATACTCCGTAGATCACTAGTAAACGAGTCAGTGAATTATCATGAGGTGACTCTGCTCGGCTGACCGATGACAGCCAACAAGGCACTAACTCAAACTAGACACTTTCTTGGACTAGCAGGCCGAGCGCTTCCGATTACGGCTCTCTCAGGACTATTCACCTGTGTGCTTTCGACAGTATCTTCACTCACGATACAAGAGTTACAGACACCGATTTAAATGTACGGAGTGATGGATCTCTGTGTCTCTTTAAATACTATGAGCGTTATGGCGCTGCTACAGAAAATACACCCCAATTGTCAGTGTCCAGTGAGCCTTGTTTTGGCCGACAAGGATCCAATCGGCACAAAGCATCAACCAACACAACCCCCAACCCCCCTCATAATGAGGGGTTGCATATTTTGTCACGCACTTTGGAGAGGTTTCTTTATTGATAATAATCTCCAACAATCATGCAACTTCTACATTTGCCCCCTGAGATCCTTAAACAAGTCTTCAATTATATTGGGTCACCATTCTTCCAAGAGGACTTGACACGCCTTGCTATCAGCAAGAAATGGTTCGAATTCGCCCAATACACTTGCTATCAGGATGTAACATTTTCACCGGGGAAATTGCATGAGTTCATCTCCTCACAGATGGCAAAGAAACCAGATGTACTCAGAGGTATCCTGGAAACTTTGATCATCAAGTTTGGTACTCATCAAGCTCCGGTCAACTCATTTGGCTCTCGCGAACCCACCGCTGGAGCGGGGAGTTACGAGGCCCCATGTGAGAGCACGGATGGAGACTTAAAACAGCTTGCTACCATCACACAACAAGCACCAAAGTTGCGTTTTCTACGCATCGAGGCTTACGGCTCACGGAAATCTGATCCACTCGAAGGCTCTGAGGATCGTATTTCATTGCACTCCATACAAGCCGTCCTCACAGTGAATCATTTGACATCCTTGGCGATAGATCTTCCTGGGGGCGTCTTGACTTCATCGGGAGGGCGAGAAGAGGCTTGTCGTATTTGTCCAAGCATTGGCGCCCTTATTCATAAACTCAAATACCTTCGCCTGCGTATGCGCAGCATCTGTCCTGCTGCTATTAGACCCCGAGATTCTGCGGAACGCTTACCACTGAACAGACTCATCGTGAATCTGAGTCTCAAGATGGATTTACCTAGTATAACCTCGGCAGCGCACTCTAAGCGATGTGGTCCTTCGAGTGAAGGGGGATTCCTCCAGCTTAAAGCGGAGATGCAGGAGCAAGCAGAGACACTGGGAGCGAAAATGGCGTCGCCTAAGCTTATAAGAATCCTTACTCATACGTTTCCTCAACTGGAGACACATTCACTAGATGTTTTAAGTGGTGGTACAATGCTTCTAGAAGACAGGATGCGATGGGATGATGACGGTAACATTGTGGAGGATGAACAGGGTGAAGAATCGGATTTTTCTGAGGGTGAATCTTTGTCTTGGTTCGACACATAATAATACTGAAGACTCACATTGAATCTGGCATGTGATAAAAATGTACTCCTCTAGTTGTTAATTCCTTGATATGTAGTTCTGAATTTTCTCTTTATAAAATTCCATTTATGAGCCGTTATTGCCAGCTTATACAGCAGTTTTCGCGAGAGTGATGGAGCCTTCACAAACTGGGGGATGAGCCTCACTAACAAGAAGACCTACTTGCTAGCGGATTTGCCCACAGTACGCCACTTATAACATTGGCGACCTTGTACCTTCTGTTAATGATCTCGAGTGTAGGGTAGACCCGGTCAGAAGAAAGACATACTTAAATAAAGATTGTATCAGGATCTCAACGACGGAACACTAAGCTGATAACTGGACTATGGTATATAGAATTTCAGGCTAGACCAAAATCATGATGGTGACCTCGCACTCGGGGTTCTGGCACATCACTGGGGTCCATTGGAACTGGCTTCACTTTAACGCGTCAAGACGCGTAACGAACTGTTGACCGAGTGTCTCAACCAGGCTGATTGAGGGTTGGCGTGATTGGATGCAAGGGGCTTTTGCCAAGACACGGAAACGACGCGTCAAGATAATGATGCGCTTATCGTCCGCTTTTGACTCAAATGTCCGGGAACTATTGGCATATCACGAAAACCATTACAGGATTTGATTGGACACCCGCATCAAGCCACAGGAGCCATCATCTGCAAAAAAACCTCCGTAAACCTCCTGTCGCTCTGGAAACAAAAAGCTTATCAATAATGGCTTCTCACCTTTTCTCCTTGCATATACGATGACGAAGATACTTTTGTTGTTGTGCCAAGTCCGACCGTGATACAGAGTAGATATGAAATAGGTATAATAAACAAGTCAAGACGACACATTCGCCATCCGCCATCCTTGTCCATGCCATTCATCATCTTGTTCGTTTATCAACCAACTAGATCTTCACAATGCGTGGTTTAATCATTCTGGCTTCCCTAAGCCATCTGGCGACAACTCTAACGATTCCAACCTACCCCAAGAAGAGAGCCCTGTCAGCTGGCGTCGCCATCTACAGCTGCACCACGCCAGGGACCGTTGCGCTCACTTTCGATGACGGTCCGTTCATATACACAGAGTCTGTGCTTGATCAACTTGCTTCCGCTGGATTCAAGGCCACCTTCTTCCTCAATGGATACAATTTGGGCAACATTGAGGACTACCAATCCACGGTTGATAGGATGATCAATGAAGGGCACCAGGTTGCTTCGCACACGTAGGTACAAATACAGCTCAGATCACAATATCAAGACTCTGACGAACACTCCTAGCTACGGTCACCCTGATCTTGCAGCCCTCAACGACTATGATGTCGAACAACAGATGGCATTGTTGAGTAACCAGTTCACTCACATGATAGGTAAGGACCCCGTCTACATGCGCCCCCCTTACTTTAGCTTCAACGACCGAACACTTCAAGTACTCGGTCAGTTGGGGTATAAAGTAGTTATTGCTGATATCGACACCGACGATTGGCGCTATTCGTCTTTTGGCGGTGCCGAGCCCTCTCTAGACTTGTACAACGCTGGCCTAGGCCATGGAGGCTCGATTGTTCTCATGCATGACGTCCATCAAAACACTGTACAGAACATACTCCCCCGTATAATTCAGGCGACGCGTCAAAGCGGACGAAGAGGTAATTATGCCATTGACGGTTAATGAACATTGCTGACCATTGTCCAGCGGTTACAGTTGGAGAGTGTCTCGGAGACCCTGAGACAAACTGGTATCGGGTCTCGGGAGGATCTGGAGGAGGGTCTCAAACAACAGAGTGGAACAGCACGGAAAGTCACGACAATGTCGTGGTGGTTCACACACCTGCACCTGAGAAGCTGGGTGTTATTATTTAAGCGGTGTTAAGATCATCACTTTGATCTGGTGCATACGTTACGAAAAGATTCTCAACTTCATTAATATTGTTTTTCTCCTCATTGGTGCTTCTGAGGACTTCAAATTATAACATACATTCTCATTGTACCAAGTCTTTCTGGCATTGTAGTCTTGTTACATTACACTGAGAGAAATCCATACAGGCCGTTGTTAAGAACACATCAATGCATCTGTGAAGTTAGGAGTCGCATCTTACAGTTTTCAATAAGAAATGGTCTTTATGAATAGCCAGCAATGGCTTTGTATATTGTTTCTTTCATCTAAGTACCTCGGTTTGTCCTTAATACTTGTAGAACTTCGAGTAGCGAGTCATGATCACTGCATGTTGGCTGAGATGTGACGTCTCCCAGTCTATGTATGTCGGAGTGACATTTCCTGCGACATAACCTCCATCTTCTCACAGCTGAGCTTACTAGATCTCGTCGCGGACCTCGCCCTCGGACTTGGGGTGGATCATCAAATCCAACTCTTCTGTGATGTCCTGGAACTCGAATCTGCTGCTCTTACCGGCAACAGTGATGTTGGCACCGTCAGTGGGGAGGGCAACCACGTAAATGCGATCGGTCATTTGTCGAGCAGAAGTCGTCAAGGCGTTCTGGAGACGGCTGGGCAAGAATCCCAAGAACTCAACCTCGTTGAACTGCTGAGTCTTATCCTGGTAAACTGACACACCACCGAAGGGATGATCCGGTGTCATGTTCTCGGCAACCAGAAGGATAGTGTCGTTGTATCGCTCTGGGAAATGCAGAACGTTGGCAGTCTTGAACTCGTGGTAAGGAGTCTGCTTGATCACAACGGGAGTTCCAACCTTGTCGCGGACGTCGAAGCGAATGAGCTGCCCAATGATGTTGTCGGGAACAATCATGGCGTTTCCAACGTGAGCAATGCCGGTGAAGCCGTAGAGTCGAGGTGGCTCAAGGTTGTCAGCAACGTAAAATGTCGAGATCTCCTTCTGGGGTGTCACTCGTAGAATGTTTGACGCGTAGGTTCCCAGAACATACGTGTTGCCATCAGGTCCAAGACTGGCATCCGCATAGCCGGCATAAAGGCCGTTGTTGAGACGCAACTTATTTGTGACCTCCTTCGTTTTGAGATCAATAGTCATCAGGTGGTCGGGCCCCGACACGTTGAAACCATCAGTGTAGAAAGCGTCTCCGTTGTCAATCACGACTTCGAGAGTCTGAGGGTTATACGCATCAGGTCTCAGGATGATTCCGCTAGCATGTAGCGGGTTCGGGCTGGCTGAATCACCAGCGTGACTGAGACCTGGGAATTCAATGGTGTCAAGAACAACGCCCTTGTAAGGATCCCAAGTACTGACAGTGGCGTTATATAGGTTGCTTCAAGATGATGAGATTAGCAGGGGATATTTTTCTTTCATAGTCAAGGAATACATACCTGACGTAGGCAACGCAACGCTTCTTGTCCCAAGCGAACATCTCGGGATAGCCCATATATATGTCATAGTTGATGTTGCCTTTAGGCAATGGTGGGCATTGTGTGCTGAGATATCCGTTTTCAGAGAGCCATGTTGAAGCAACTTCGCCAATGGAACCGAGATGGCTCAGAATAACTTGTGGCAACATCGTGTATACTATTCAATAATTGATAAGTATACTTGTTTGTGCTTTTTGCAATGGATGGGAAGCAATAGATAGATATTTAGAGGGCAGAGATATGCCTAAATAATTTCTATTTCTACTTGATACAAAACACGTACTACTCTGTACTCATAGGAAAGTTCAAAACACACCGACGACTTGGAAGGCCGTGTCAAAGCTGACTTCCACCGCCTCCGTTAAAGACAGACCTAAGAATGATTCGGCCCCTTCGCATTGACCGATTGGAGACTGATCCTTGGTATTGTGGATCATATCGTCAGTCAGGCCAGGGACCCAGGCCTCTCGAATTGAGTTTGGATCAGGCCTACCACAAGTGGATAACTATATACCAGGATTCTAAAACGAAGTGACAGTAGGCCTTGGGCTGTCGTTTCCAACTGAGAGTGGTCGAACAGCATTACGAGCCATACCACTGCATGTCTCAACAAGCCTTAGGCCATCCTTATGGATAGCGGGAAAGCTAAAGAATGCGTTGGCAGTGAAATTGTTTCATTGGAATTAATTGATTTAGTCATCTAATCACGTCTTAAGGCTGTCGATCTTGATGATAAAGTTACTCGACCGACTGTCAGCATTTATGATGCGATAGTTTCTAAGACGTCTAATGCAGCTAAAGATTTACATGTAATTTTTAAATAATTGACCATCCCGTCGTTTACTATTTGGTGACTCAGTCTCTTGTCGTATTTCCATGCAATAACTTAATTACATACTTTTATCTTCTATGGCAACAATAGCCTCCATCTCACATAGAAGAAGTCACCATGCTTCTCTTTATTGTTCTGGCGGTGGTGGCCCTATACTAGTTGTACAGATGGGCTCTTCCTAAGCCAATATCGAGCATCCCTTACAGTCCGCTCGTTTTACAGAGTCCTTTTTTTGGGGGACATTACAGCCATGATCAAGGGGACAAAGGCCAAAAACTAAATGCATATAGGCTGAATCATCCAACAAATGAAGAAGCTCGAATCACCTATCATCCAATTATTTCTCAGCCTATTGGGTAATCCCACTGTTATCCTTGCCGACTTTTGCGAGACCTAAGATATTATGCTGCGGCATAAGGGGTTCGATCGATCCACCAACATTCGAGGTCTTCTGGAAGACGTGATTCCTTACCATCATATATATACGAGCAAACAAATTGGGTATTTCGAACGCACTGCAAACTGGTACAAGAATTCATACTACTTTCCTTCATATAAAACGTCGCAGGATCTTGTTTCCATTGAAACATCATGAGACTTGTGCGAGTTTGAGAATCGAAAGCAGAATGCTAAATGTCTAGTACGATGCTCCCCAACATTGACATATTGGAAATTTTAAACACCAACGATACCCCGAATAGCGACAAGCTTAATGCAGCAATCGATCTAGCCAAATCCCTACAAGAGCTGCAATGCTCACCGATAGCCAAGGTTCAGGGAAAATTAGTAATGAATATGTCATAAAGGGTCAGGACGATCCGAGACGATTTCTTGCGTGGTAGTGTTCGATCCACTATTTCTAAACTTCCAAGCGAGATAGCCCGCCTGTCACTTCTCCGTTGGAACAGATGGTGCTAGGTGAAACATTGTTGGTCAAATTCCAAACCACTTGTCAACAATGATGCAAGGAGAGGTAAGCACAACGACTCAATGGCAGATTAAGATGATGGAAACTGATACGTTGTGTTATCCTAGCTATTCGGACTGATCCTCTGAGGTTTTGACACAACGAGCACCACCGATCTATGGGACTTGAAGTTCTTCACAGATAACGCTAGTATCCAGAAGCGACTCCGACAGGATTTCCAGTCATCTTTCCCAAAGGCAAATTCCGAGAACCGCGGTCCTACTTTTTTCGAGCTACCTTACGCGAATCCCCTACCTTGAAGCAGTCATTGAAGAGACTCTTCGATACGGTGGAGCTACAACCGCACTTCAACACTTGTCCAAGGTTGACACGCAGATCCTAAGATATGACATACCCAAGAAGATGGATGTCCTGTTTCTTGCCCATGGACCGATTGTTTTTACCCCGGGCTTTGAGATCGACGAGAGCAAACGTAGTCAGACTTACCAGGCTGCAGGGGAGAAGAAGGGCCAAGCTTGGGATGACCAAGAAATTGGAGCTTTTAAACCTGAAAGATGGCTAGGATAGAAGGAGTCGCTGACTGGAAAAGATGCGACCGAGGTGGCGAAAGAATTTGATACATCGGCCAGTCCATCGTTGCCCTTTGGTTTGGGCACTCGTGGTTGTTTTGGTAGAAGACTAAGCTATCATCAGCTGAAGATATCCATAGCTATCTTGATATGAAACTTTGAGCTGCTGTCTTGTCCTTAGGAACTCTCTCGTTATCGCACTGTCGAAGGTCTGACTAGTATGCCAGAGAATTCCTACATCATGCTGGCAAGGATCGTTTTGACAAGGGCAGAGTAGACTTTATATTCAATTCGAGCTGATATCTTCGTGCAGTTTGCTCTTAATAATCCTTCTTCTTGACAGAAATGCTTACATACACTTGACGCTGCTGATTCGTTTCTTTTTTGTTTTGCCACTAAACTCCACGTCGATGATAATGACGTTTATATATCATGACTATTGACTTTCACATATCCACATTCGTCCTTCTAATTGTTGATAGAACGGCCTCATATCTGTACTTGTCTTGTCTCGTCTATTCCTCGACTGTTTCAGTCGTCGTTCAACTCCGTCCCCTGCTTACTGAGGCATCGAGGCAAGGGGTCTATTCCCAACCAAGATTAGTTAGCCGACGAAACCATGTCTAGTCATACGTTCTAGACTCTACGTCAGGCCTTCCAGCTAGACTTTCAGGGCTTTCGCCACCTTGTCGTCCAATCACAATGGGGGAGCCCCGACATAATGTCTCCCTTATCTCACCTCAACTATCGCTCCGAGGATTCCGCGTCGCTTCGGCCCATTAGGAATCAACTACTAAGCTACAACCCTGGAGAGTTACAGTTGAAATCTACCATACTACAGCTACGAGATGTAGAGTTGCAGTCGAAATAAAACGTCCAAATAAGGTTACATCTATGGCGAGTACATATATATCACGGATCCAAGTCAATGGTTTACCCCTCTTACGACCATTGGGAGTGCTAGATACAGCATATGAACGCGCCACTTCATTTTTAAGACCGCCCTATCAACCGGCCTATTCGTTCCAAGATGACTGCTACAGTTCCTAAGGAAGGTGTCGACCTTGAATCTCAGCCAGGCGACAGGCTGCGAGCCCAAGCCCTCGCCACTACAGCCGCTGAGCTTCCAGAAGGATATTACACCTCACCTCGTGTGATAGCTTCCTTCGCAGCATTCTCTCTCAATGTCTGCGCTACCTACTTTGTTCTTCAAGCATCAGCCTCTGCTCTTCCCAACATTCTCCAGGACATTGGCCAGAGCGATAATCAAAGTCTCTTCTCGACTCTATGGACGACTGGTCAAGCTGTCAGCATCCTGGTGATGGGTCGTGTTACGGATAGATTTGGGCGACGGCCATTTGTCATAGCTACTCATATCCTTGGCCTTGTTGGTGCTATCGTTGGATGCACAGCTAACAAATTCAATACCCTCCTGGCTGCCATGACACTGCTCGGGGTTGCTGCTGGTCCAGCAGGTTCTAGCCCTCTATTCATTGGCGAACTGATGAGTAACAAACACAAGTTCCTTGGTCTCCTCGCTGTATCTGCCCCCAGCATTGTCATGACTGCTGGCCCCTACTTTGGTCAGCGTCTCAGCATACAAAGCAGTTGGCGTTGGATCTTTTACATCTATATCATCATGAGTGGTAAGTTTTCGTCTTGCATCAAATGCACGACAATGATGTTGACATATATACAGCGGTTGCAACTCTACTTATCGTTGTTTGGTACCACCCTCCGTCATTTAGGCAACTTCATGGAAAAAAGGCTCGCAAGAGGGACGAACTGGCAAAGCTTGACTGGATAGGTATCTTCCTTGTCACTGCCGGAGTATCCCTCTTTCTCCTTGGTGTATCCTGGGGAGGCAAGCCCAACAATCCTTGGAATTCTGGCAAGATTATCGGACTCATGACATCTGGCCTTGGCTCTCTCGTCGTGTTCGCCTTGTACGAGGTCTTTGGCAAGCCCGTGCAACCTATGATCCCGCCTGTCCTTTTCAAGGATACTCGTGGCTTTGTCTGCATCCTTCTCATCAGCTCCATCATGGGCGCGATGAATCTTTGTCTGACTATTATTTACCCTCAGCAAGTCATCAACATCTTCGGGTCCAGTTTGAAGAACTGGCAAGAGACTGCATGGATGACAGCAACTGCCTCATTCGGTACATGGGCTGGAGTTATAATTCTGGGCAACGTGTTTCATCTCATCAGGCACATCCGTTGGCAAATACTCGTCGGGGCTATGTGGCTCACAGCTTTCCTAGGAGCCATGTCGTCTGTCAATCGAGATAACAAGAACGCAGCCATCGCTTTGTCGTTCTTTTCCGGCTTTGTCGTCGGCTGGGCTCAGGACATCACCATGCTCATGGTTCAGTTTATCACGACAGATGAAGATTTAGGTGTAGCTTTCTGTATGTATCCCTATCTTTATGGCCGAGATGTTTCTAACAAGTTGTTTAGCTGTTGTTGCTGCTTCCCGCCCCTTTTTTGGCTCCATTTTCACCGCCGTCTTCATATCCCTCTATAGCAACCAGTACCCAAAAGAAATCGGAAGCCATCTGACTTCAGCCATGCGTGGTACGGACATCCCACAAGCATCATTCCCCAGTCTTCTTGAGGCTGCCAAGACGGGACGGATAGATGCTGTCAAGGCTCTCCCCGGGATGACGAACAGCACTACTACGGTGGTCAGCCAAGCTATGGCAGATAGCTACACAGCTTCATACGCTAACGTCTACTACTTTGCCATGGCGCTGGGAGTTATTCCAATTATCGCCAGCCTCTGCATGCGGGACTTTGATCGATACCTCACCGATCATGTTCCTCACCAGCTTTATGATAGAAAGAAAGCGGACAAAGATGTACTTGAGGGAGATTCCGATACACCGTCATCTCCAACCATACATTCAACTGTTGAGGTTAAGGAATAAAGGTAATTTTCATTCATGAATTGGCATCAAAGGTAAGAAACCAGTACTGATAGATACTACAGCCAATATATCATAAGTGTCCGACATGCAGCTCGTAAAGTATGAATCCTCAATCTTGCTCATTGCCCTCCTCGAAACCGGCAAGCCAGCAACTATGCCAACAAATACGTATTGTCCGAAATTGGCGCAACATTGCAGCTCTCCAATTGAATAGTATTAAGGCCTGGCCTAGAAATCAGAGATTGGGCGAACTTGGTGTTGTCAGTAAATGCTGGAACGGGGGTCAAGGACGATTGTAGTGTAGATGGGAATAGCACGGGTGAAGGGAACGGTCGGGGTTCTTGGTTGTTGCGGTGAGCCTGGAGGGCTAAGATGATCTGGTGCAAGCGTTTGGAGGGCCTAGTTTAGGATTGCATGATGACTTAGCCCAAAAAGCCAGTGTCGAATGGGTGTTAAGGTTTCCAGGGGTTATATTAAAACTTGAAGGCCTAACTAAAGTAGAAAGCATCGCCTCAGGGCGCCACTAGTTCAATAGTATAGACCTATAAACCTACCAACATCCTACTTAATAATGCGTTGAACCGAAGGCGTGAATTACATTTATTTTCTTCTGTATGCACTCTTTGTACATTCAGACATCATGTTTCAATATTCCCTGTGGCCCTTGTTGGCCTTGTCGGGCGGCACGGTATGTTCCATCGCTTGCTTACATAGGTCTCGATACATCTAACACTGGACCTCATAGGCAATTGCATATTTTGTGGTGATGCTCGTGTACAACCTCTTTTTCCACCCCCTGCGGAACTTCCCTGGGCCCTGGATCAATACCATGACACAAATCCCCCACACTCTCCTCATGCTCGGTGGACTTGCTCACAAGAGACATCTTGCACTTCATATGAAGTATGGTTCAGTTGTACGAATAGGGCCAAACATGCTCTCGTTCAATCACCCGGACGCCATGAAGGATGTTCGTGGTCATCGCAAGTCTGGCGAGGCCGAACACGGTAAAGACCCAATCATAGTACTGTCAAATGGCGACAACATTGTCGGTAGCGATCGAGAGAATCATACTCGTTTCCGCCGTGCTCTAGCATATGGTTTCTCCGCCCAGGCCATGCTTGAACAAGAGCCTACCTTTAAAGCATATGTCAATCAGCTATTCCAGCGTCTCCATGAACAGTCATCCAATGGTACAAAGACTGTTGACATTTCTAAATGGTATACTTTCACGACATTTGACATGATCGGTGACTTGTCGTTTGGAGAGTCTTTCGGCTGTCTTGAAAACTCTACTTACCACCCCTGGGTTGCTCTGGCTTTTGAGAGTCTCAAGAATCTTGCTTTTATGGCCGAGATGGGTCGATATCCCAGAATTGCTCCGTACATTGGTTTTTTCCTTCCTCGGGGTCTTCTCAACAAGTTTGCAGAGAACAGAAAGCTTGCCAGCATGAAGGTGCGCAAGCGACTTGACACGGAAACAGACAGACCAGATTTCGTGGGCAAGATCACACAAGGGCTGAAATCGAAAGGATCTGTAGGTTCTTTATACTTTTCTTTGGTAATTGTATGCGACTAACTTTTTCTTTCAGAGCATGGAGTTCAACGAGCTTGCATCGAACGCCTCGGTTTTGATCGTAGCTGGTTCTGAGACAACTGCCACTTTGCTCTCTGCAGCCGTCTACTTCCTATGCTCCAATCCACGCACGCTGGAACTTTTGACACAAGAGGTCCGGTCTACATACACACAAGCGGATGCTATTGACCTTGTATCTACACAGGGACTACGATACATGCAGGCAATACTAGACGAGGCTCTACGCATGTACCCGCCTGTAGCAGGTGGAGGCTCACCACGGAAGATCGCCAAAGGCGGCAGTTTTGTTGCCGGTTACTTTGTTCCGGAGGACGTAAGTGGGATAGCGAGTCATTGAGTACTGCAAACGGTGGGAGACCTGATGCTGACATTATCCGGACAGACCTTGGTTGAGAACGACATGTGGGCAATGCACTACGATCCCAAATATTTTACCCAACCACACGATTTTATTCCAGAGCGCTGGCTCGGAGATGCGCGTTTCAACAGTGACCGACTGGATGCGGTCAAGCCATTCTCAATCGGACCGCGAAATTGTATTGGTATGAAGTAAGTCACCAGCCAGCTCAATTATGTCCCTGCTCAAGGATAGACGACCCAACTAACACGTCTATTAGCCTTGCCTACGCAGAGATGCGCATGATGCTGGCAAGAACAGTTTGGGAGTTTGACATTCGCCTTGCCGAAAGCAGCCGCAATTGGTATCAAGATAGCAGAGTATATCTTGCATGGAACAAGCCTCCACTGAATGTGTACCTTGACCCAAGGTGAAGCCGGTTGGTTACCCTTGTCTAGGAGGAAAATAATTGCTGGCCTCAAAGCCAGCGACGATAGATGGTGGATTTTCGTATTTGTTGGTGGGTGGGGATGGATGGCCTAAACTCTATGATTGTTGTTCTGTCTCGCGCTGTTGTATAATGGATGGATGTGCTGTATGTATCTAGTTTGTTTTGAGGGGTCAGGCCTCTTGGATGGATATCAATGGAATGAAACACGTATGTTGATTAAGTGGATAGGTCTGGAGAATCGGTGCCTCAAAATGGGTGAATGTTGCATTCGTAATTCCTCCAATTGTCAAACATGCTGCGGAACCACACTTGCAAGCCCTGTAATACGTTGCACAGGCATGTGTGTGTGTGGGCGTAAAGTGGGATGAGCACAGTGAGGTCAGGTCAGGCCGGGCCAGCAGGCCAGCAGGCCCACAAAGACAGGAGACAGAGACAGGGCGGGTCAGAGTGTTAAAGTTTATACAGCAGTAACGATATTAAGGGTCGCACGAAATATATTGGTGAATAGCAAGGCGTGTGCATATACAGACCAGCAGTGTGGTAAGTTCAGCTGGGGTATCAAGCCACTCGGTCATAGAATAGATATGCTTTCATTAATTTTCGCTTTTCGCGCTTTTGCCGTAGGGTAGCAAATGCCATGCATTAAAAAGAAAGGACCTACATACCTACCTATTCAAGGGTTGACACACACACACCGACGGCAGATGTTACGCCTCTGCCAGCCTGTCATGAAAGCTTAAAAAGAACAGACAATTGAATGTAACCCACCATCAGTTGAGCATGGGTTGTCGGTGCCGACAAAGTCCGTTGCCATGTTGCCGACGAGAGAAGAGTAATCGTGAAAGCTCAATGGCACTCTATGCTGAGCCTCAATGGCGATGGTAACGGCAACGGCAATGGCAGACGAGACGCCGTTCAGGCCGGATGGGCGGCGCTTGCATATTCAGGCCTTTTACTGACGTTTCAGCTTCACACCAACTCAGCATCATTCAGGCCCTTTTCTCGCATATTTGCGATATTTTTGGTCAGTAGGTAGAGCATAGACATTAAGACAATTAAGATATTAACCATCGGTCAGAACCGATTAGAAACATCTCAACAATTTCTTCCCATCAAACAAACACGAACACGACATCAATTGCATCACACGACATCACATCACACTACTACCTACTATCTACTACCTACTACTACTACTATCCACTCAAACACTCACCCCCAATCTCCAAGATGCTCGCAGCCGCTAAATTGATCGACTCATATGAGATGGACCCTGATGTTTCGTGGCTCGAGGTTTTCGCATACTCTGGAGTTAGCGCTGCTTTATGCGCTACCATATGGGTCGCAGCCAAAGCGTGCTGAGACTGCAGTGCCAGATCAGCACCTCTATCTATGTACCCAGCCCAACAAAGGAAGGATTGCCCGTCACAAATCCCAGCATTCTTCCACTTCGGCCCCCACGAATGAATCATGCCCCAACTGGGTTTAGTTCAGGGGATCTTCACAAGGAACTGCGACAAATCCCCTCGCTCGAAATCAACGCTCCTTCGCTATGATCAATATCGTTTGTCGTACGGGCTGAACATGTCAAGTCATGTCATGTTAAGACTATCAAGGGACACAGCACTGATTAGCCCACCATGGTTCCAGACTTCTTTTCAGCACGACTGGTTGGTTGGACGTATGGATAAGGTGCGGTTTATGGTTAAATATTTATACTAGAAATCTGTATTGAAAGTCTGTCATTTAAGTTACATAAGAAACGTTTTCCGCTCGTCTATTCCATTTAAATCATGCTTCATGCCAATCCCGGTGTAAAACGCCAAAATGAGTCGAACCCATAAGCTCTAATAAAACTTCCCTGCATGCATCATCTGTAAGTGAGCACCAAACTTAGATGTATCGGGTAGCTGATGCAGACGAAAGATCTCGGGTATCCGTATCCGAAGTCTCTGCGCTGAAAACATCCCTACCAAAGAAGCACTGGAAGCCCATGGTGATCCATCAGGTCCTGCCATCTCATTGGAGACTCTGTATCTATCTCTCTTCTCTTCCAAGCGTCTTCCAAGACCTCAAGAGTTCCGTCGTACTTTTTTAAGGAGGTGAATGTCGCCTCATACGACCTCAGAGTGTTTCTGAAAAAGTCCTTGTGACTTTCTGAGGCCATGCATCCCGTGACAGCCAGAGGCCAAGTAACACTCGTGACAGCTTCAAGATTTGGGAGTCTCTCCAACAATTGAAGCGTCCCGGCCACACTATCCTGAACCTCTGAAAGGTTGGGATTGAGTCCGGAAACTACTGTATGCAGATACGTCATAATAGAAGAGGCGTAAATTTGAGTGACGAGATCCGGAAGCGTCTCGTTTGTTGGCAGCCTTTGTAGCTCGTCTGTCAACATATCCTCAATCATCATGGCGCGCCTGGCGAGCGTCTTTAGGCTCAAGCGATTGTGTTCTTGCTCCTGGCGTTTCCAACGGTCCAGCTTACCCACTTCGAGAATCGTCCGCATGGTCCAATTCTTGCACCCCAACACCTCATCCAGCTGTATAAGGCCTGGCTGGTCCAGGAGATGGCCGTAATCTTCAAATGGTGCTGATGGACCAATAGATATGCAAGACAGGATGCCGACTGTGGCGAGTAAGTTTGACAGAAATCTCAATGCTCCGAGATATTCAAAGCTCAGAGAGGTTTGATCTTCAGTCGAGCCAAAGTCTGATTCACCCAGCTCGCACCATATGGAGGTGGCTGGGGGGCCTGATTGCAAAGCTGTGGACCATCCCTCGACCAAGACAGGAATGAGTGTGTTGGCCGCATGGAGGTGAACGCGCCAATCTCCCCTGCTCATGTGAGAAGCCTATTTTAATTTGTTAGTGAACGACGATAATCGTAGATCGGGTATCGAGTATCGAGCATCGAAATAATGGTGGATTCGTCTTACCTCAAACCCGATAAGCTGTAGCATGCAAGCAAGGGCAACGACGGTACCTTTTAGCCTTGTGATGCCAAATGTCTTGTCGAGTCCACCCAACAGCTTCTGAGACTCCTGGAGTGCAAGAATGTAGTAGTAGGTCTTCTCCCTCTTCCATACTATCGCCTGTTCAGATCTGCAAGGGCTTGAAAGAGATTCTTTATAGAGAAGCGAAAGGCACAATGTGGCGTAGTACGTAGGCCGTGCAGAGGTCAGTATAGTCAACAGCCACTCTCTCTTTCCCACACCAGTGTTGTGTAGGCTGGTGCATTGCAGAGGAAACACGACGTCTAGATAGTACATCAACAGGCTCGTCTCTCTGACTTGTCTAGGCTTTGGGAAATCCATGATGACTAACGGCAATAATAATAATTTGATTGATAATTGTTGGTTGGCATACAAATGAGATTGGGGGAAAACGGGAAGGAATGAGCGTGGAGAAGTTAAACGATGTTACAATATAATGCAAGGTTAGAGTTTTGCAGGAGTGTCGTGTCCGTCAATAGTGCTCAAGCAGGCGTTAAACTTTGTCTTGTGTGTTTTCTGTACGCCTCATTCAGTGGACGTTGGGTGGTGCGAAAAGACAAGGGTGTGGTCACTGATATGGACAGGATGGAAGCGCTTTGAAGATCAATTCGCGGGTCTAAGGAATATGCCAGCTCCCTCCAACCTCCGAGCGGGTACAAGATTCCCGCATCGCACTACAGTTCGTAGCGCCAGTCTACCGGTCTACCGGTCTACCAGTCTGCCAGTAGTCTGCCAGCTGCAGCTGCAGTTGCAGTTGCAGGGGTCGGGGTCGGGGTTTAGACTAGCCCTGTCGCACCGACGGGTGTAACTTGGTTACGCAAAAGCCTGCACTCGAGTGGGAAATGGTTACAGGCCCAGGTTACAGACAATCAGAATCAGTTTCAACTGCCTATTCCGTAGTAATTATCCTTGTTCAACTGTACATTCTATGTAACAAAAACAGTACCAAGCAAGCAAGCAAGCAATTTGTAATCATTTTAATAACAGACCAGTATTTCTCCTAACGAGTACCCGCAAAACATACTTCCAAACTCGCATCCCGCGGTCACTCCACTAGCTCAATCGAACTTAGGAAGGGCTTCTGAGCCTCCTTCACGTCGCCCTTGGCCCGAACGTTTGCCAGCTGTGCAACTGGTGGGTAAGCCCACTCCGAGGGCGCAACGGCGCCGACATTGGCTGCTTGCTCAAAGAACTTGCAGAACTTCTTGGCGTCCTCTGTATCCTGATCCTTGACCTTTTCATAAATCTCATGGAGCCGGTATCTGGCGTCGCACAAGTGCCACGTGACGTAGCCGTGCATGAAACACTCAATCGTGTCCATCACCTGAGGGTCCTTGTTCGAGAAGACAGCAACCATCTGCTTGGACGAGTGCAGAGTTTCCTGCGTGAGCTTCTCCAAAGCTTCATCGAGAGTGATCTCGTGACAGGTGACAAAGTTCTTGACCAGACTGATTTGGTCACGCTCATCGTCGAATTCCTTGTAGAACGACATGAGATCGTTGACCCAAACCATCCAGTTCTCCATCTGGGCAACGGCTGACGTGATTTCAAGGAAATGCTTCCGCTCATCGAACAGGTCCTTGGGCCATAGAGAAGCCCCAACACAGTGACCCAAACCGTTCATGCGTCGAAGGAATTGAGGGTAGTCATCAGATCCTGGGAATCCTCCAAAGTTGTACTGCTCAATCCAGCATCCCTCAAAAACTGTCGTTCCACCGCCGTCAGCTTCTTTCTTCATACAGGTAAATAATATAATCCAAGTTAGTTACTTACAGTCCATCGTGCTACGGATAAGATTTAATGAGCAGAAGGGTCCAAAATGGCGAAGGACGTTGGGAAAGTGCTCGTTGACAAGTGCCCACCATGGATGGGCCTGCTCTCGTCCGGCTTGAAGGTCGCCAAAATAGTTCAGCATAGCAGGATAAGGATCATCGCTGCTGTCATCCAAAACGAGAGTGTAGGTGTAGTGAATAGATAGATCCGCCATGCACTCTTTGGACACCTTTGCCCAACTGTATACGACCATGCCAACGATTGTTTGGAGAGAAGCCTGTAGTCGCTTAGGGTCTACCTTGAGCAGCTGCTGTTGGCGCGGCTGAGCAAAGTGGTGGGCAGCCTTGTTGTAAGCATAGTGCAAGTTCTCGATGCGCTCCTCTCGGGTGTAATTGCTGTCTCGGTATCGGATATACTCGAGAAGGCGCACGCTGGTGTTGAGAAAATACTCGGTGGGAAAGTTCTCCATGATGGCAAAGGTGTATTGGTAACAGTTATTCAATAAATCAACAAGTCAAGTCGTTGTCATTCTCTTGTTACAAAGTGCTGTTGCTATTAACTATATATCATTAAATGGCAAACATCTCGAACCGTACACAGTTATTAGTCAAGATTGTCTTGTTAGGCCTAAAGACTGATCCAAAGTCAATGCGAACAGCGCCCACAGCCAGACGGTCCTAACAGAGACCGTGACGTACAGACGTGCTCTCTCATTCCCTGCAAGGCTACAGATATTAGAAAAAATCCGGCTCTTGGAGCAACCACTTGGTTCATTCTGCCTTTAGCTCAACACGTTTGGTAGACATACGCAAACGATTGGTGCTGGATGCTAGTTTCAAAGGACGGGGAGTAGGCCTAAATCTAGGGATCAATCATTGGGTTGGGATATTGAGTTCGGTTGTTGTCCGTGGGCTGTGTTTGGACTAGTGAAACGGTCGTCTATCAACACAGAAGAAAGCCTCACTTATCTAGGTAGCTGCGGTGTTATACTATGTATTATGCCCTGGCAAAAGCTTACCTTGCTGACAGGCCTGAAGTATGACCACTTTTATATCAGCACTACGAAACTGCCGGCCGTTACATATATCCTGCGGAGTTGGCTCCCGAATGCACTGCAACTGCGTTGAATAAGGTTCAAGCAGCTTAGCCCTTTTGGGTTTAGCAGGAGGCTCTGAATTTAGCTGTACGATCTACAACCCCTTTCCTGTTTGTTGGAATCTTAGCTAAGATCTCCATTGCCGGTGCCTGAAGGTCGTGTAGCTAGAACTGCATTTAAGCATCAAGAGAGTGCAGATCTTGTCGACTCTACTGTAGATGAACTCCGTTTCCATGTTAAAAACACTTGGCTTAACAAGGGGCCAAAAACAGTGATCGTTCCCCCATGTCGACGCAGTCCACAGTACGGAATCCTAAATGCTGTTCTTGATTAACCCTTGTCTTAGTTCTAGGACACGGTCCGTATAGCCGCTGTCTTCCCTCTTGACAGGTCTTTATCTATGCGAATTTATCAGGGTGTTCGTGGTAGGGGTGTTCACGCCATGGGAAGCTACACATGCAGCATGCATGCAACCGTTTCCACAGTTTGAAGCGACGCTGCCCTTGTATGTATATTTAGTCCTGGTGATGACGAAAACGGTTATCTAGCATGTCTGTCATCGCTGTCAGAAGCTAACACAATTTGGGAATACAGCAAATGTGACAAGTCCGGTGCACTAGCAAATTAGCATTCACTAGGAAAGTCGCAACAGGCCCAGGGGAAAGCACGATTGAGATCATCACTTTTAGTGCATACTGGCGATGCTGCCAGGCTCAAGTGACTAAGCGGGGTGTTTCAAATACCGACTGCCGACAGCTCAACTACATACATCCTGGAAGATGCATCCACTATCTGCAGAACTCGAACTGTTTGGAATAACTATGGATATGAGTGATATGGAGGAAGCCGCAATCATATCATAGTCATTTATCTCGCTGCCGTACTGTAACCCATGAACCTGCCAGTTGCTACGCACTTATCTGATTTGACTTTTACCCCCACGGCGTAGAGCATCTCCCCGATTCGACAAGGAAATTCCCTCTCGCCATTTTGAACTTGTTTGTATCAATATACGAAGACAGCCAATCAATATGCTGCGGATGCCAGGATAGCCACGTGGGCTAGGAACAAACACATGTGAAAGATAGTATGTATTCCGTAGGTCAACGGCATCAACATTGCAATGAACAAGGTTCAATAATCATGAACCCTGTCCCCGTCCCCGTCCCCGTCTCATTTAACCAGGGTCATCGTTACTATGTATTATCCGCATCTCGGCTACAGACATCCGACAACGTCTCATTCCGCCGGCAAGAATCAACTACGCTTTAGCCACTCACAGATGAGTAGGTGGCTCAAGCCAGCAAGAAGTATCGACATGTGCGAATTTGACTGACCGCAAAAAGCTTCGTAGGAATTTCGCAACAGATGATTAGTAGTTATTACGAAACAGTGTTTGACTCAATGCCTGTCGCCAATGACTCGTCCCCTGCATCATGCAGGTCACCAGCAAAAGGACCCCGAAGACTCAATCCAAAACAATGACCAATGCTAAGAAAAAAAGACATAGCCTACCCTATTGCAGATTATCTTCCATGGCTCATGGCTTTCCTCGGAGGTTGAAACCTTAAATTGCCCACAGGCGACTTCAATATCTCAGTTGCGACGTTCCTTCTTGACTCGAGCCACCCTCCAACACAGGATCGCAATCTACAGAGTACCGATGCATTCTTGTACGGCACAGCAATGGTCCGCGGAAGCCCGACATAATAACCAATGGCGTTTGTTTGCCAGAGCCATTGAAGCGAGCATAAAGCCTTTTGGGTAGCATGGCCAGCCAAACGCGGGTAAAATATATTGGCACCTGCCAGATGAGGCACAGACTATTACTGAGAGACTTTAACAGCGGCCGCTGATACCTTGCAGTATCCAGATTGTTGTGGAACTTATGGGGCCAAAGCTACGCAACAATAACAATGGCCGTGCTGATCTGATCTCGCTTAGACATAGCCACGCGTAGGGGTACTGTATGTATGTATGTATGTGTTGAAAGCCGTTGAGTCGCGTGCAGAATACAGATAGAGTGTCATTAATTGTGCAATAAAAACAGGGCTGGTAATACCAATGAGCAGCAGGGTCTCGGTTACTAGACCTATATGGAGTATTATATTGTGAATTGGCGCTAGAAACAGCACCGATGTGCGCCAAACTCGTCATCATTTACGAAATTCAAAAAGTATAATGAAGATTTATGGAGATATTGATTTGATTTTCGCAAATGTTGCCTTTTACGAGTAACTATCTGCAATTTTGCACGCCGATCCCTCCTCGTCAACTCTTGTGTATCCGCCTGTAGTGATCTCGCATGTTATCCACCCTGCTAAAGACCCTCAGACATTGTTGTCCTTCCTGGTCTTGCCAAGGGCACCGCACTGTTGGTTTGTGCTTAGATTCATGGCGAGCACGGTCCTTGCGAGTCGCAAAGCCTTTGGTGCCGACTTCTTGTAGGTCTTGAGCTGACTGAGGGCATTCTGAGTAGCGACAGAAAAAGCGCTTGAAGTGTTGTCGGTAATGCCGCCTGAAATCCCGTCCGCTCTGAAAGACTGTGGTCGACTTGCAACTAGGGAATGGGCATTTGCTTGGTCGTATGAAGCTGGGAAGGGCAATGAGCTGGCTTGGCACAGCATCCAACAGTCCCGACGATGTGGTTGTATAATTCTCGATAGCCGGGTTCGCGAAGTCAAAGTCGAAGCAAACAAGTGGTTCTTCAGGGAACAAAGTCTTGGTTGAATCCACCGTTGGTAGAGAGTATGTGGGGAAGTTGTCAAAGTCATAAGTTTCTGATAGTAGATCGACTTCGAATGTTGGTGATTCATAGTCGTTTAGATCTGGGACAAAGTCCTTGGCGGGATCGGGAGACGCAACGCGATCAAAGAGGGGCAAGGCGCTCCAAGATTCGTAGTGAGATTCGGCCTCCATGTAAATCATTTCGAGGGTAGTCAAAATAGATGTTCAATATCAATATTGGTTGGTGATGCAAAAAAAGATGGCTTAATGGGATGGGACACGATTGATAAAGTTTCTTATTCAGATCAAGTTTTATTAAGAGTGAAAGCTTCTACAAAAATAATGCCCGGCAAGTACCGACAATTACAGTTTGCTACGGCAGTTTAAAAGGTATTCTTATCCGAGACGCGTCGGCCGGTAGCTGTTTACAGTTTGATGCGGCGGCAGTTGAAGGTTCAATATGTGGCTACTAGTGCTAGTTTGCAGATGCCAAAGTGGTAGTTGTGGTCTAGAAAGATTCCAAACAGAGAACACCTCCGAACGGTCAATGATAATCGAATCAAGTCTGTGGGAGTGTGCCAACTTACTGTAGCCTTGACAGTTTGCATAACACTTGAGGCTGGCTTCTGTGCAAGACCATCCATGTACATACTTTTGACCATGCATGGGTCTCGGTAGACAAAGATATTTTGAGACAAGACCCCGGCATGCCTCAAAAGCTTAATGTTGCTTCCGCACATCAGTTTTTAACATTGCGGCGCACTGATGCTTCTTAATATTCTTCCGCGCAGTCGTACCCCTCTGCATGCGTGTCTGCATCTGATCGGCAGCAACTTCGGAAAAGCCGCCGGTGAAAGGAACGAATGCACCTCTTGAGTCGTAGGCAATTCAGTTGACCCCAGAACTTTCCATGGGATTCCATACCCCGTTTCACATTTTACACGGTTGTATCGGCATATCTCTTCTCACATTTTGTCACTCCTGTCAGGCCTGCCAGGCCTTTCAGACCCCTTGTTCGTCCTGTTGACTTGATTGGTGAGTTTCCGGCCCGACACTCTTGCGAAGCTTATCTGACATGGCGATACTGAGGATAGCTTCAGAGTTGTGAGTGTTTACGGCCACAACGCATGCAAAGCACTCTAGAGACGTGAGAGACAAGGTACCTAATGCTTCATTTTTCGTCATCGGAGTGAGGACAGAGTCCGTGAGGCGGGGTTGGGAGATCAAAGGAACTATCCGACGGCTTCTATTCAACAACAACAACACTATATAGTACTCTCAATCACCACAGGTTTTCTAACTATTCTATCTTCACAACCATCAGTTTCTCTCACAGGTCTATCAAAGACTTGAGCTTTACAAGATGCTTGACCAAGATTGGATCAAGAGCTTACTCAACATCCCCGTCACTCATGTTGCGGGGATTTTCGCAGCATCGACTGTTATCTACTTTGTCTCTTCCTGCTTCTACAACCTGTACTTGCACCCACTGAGAAAGATCCCGGGACCAAAGCTCGCTGCCATTGGACCCTACCTTGAATTCTACCATGAAGTCATCCGGGATGGCCAGTATCTCTGGGAGATCTCCAAGATGCACGACAAATATGGTAAGATATGCAGAGATGCGCCTTGTACGACACAAATACTGACCATCACACCCTCAAGGCCCCATCGTTCGAGTAAACGCCCGCGAAGTTCACATTAGGGATTCATCCTACTACACTACTATCTATACTGCTGGTTCTCGCAAGACCAACAAGGACCCCGCCACTGTCGGTGCTTTTGACGTTCCCTCCGCCACTGCCGCCACTGTCGATCATGACCGTCATCGTTCTCGTCGCGGCTACCTGAACCCTTACTTCTCGAAGCGAACCATCACCAACCTCGAGCCTTTCATCCATGAGCGGGTTACCAAGCTTTTGACTCGATTCCAACAGCATCTAGACGACGGCCAGGTTCTCAGTCTTGATGGTGCTTTTTGTGCCTTGACCGCCGATGTCATCACTAATCGATTCTATGGCAAGCACAACGACTATCTCAGTCTTCCCGACTTCCACTTTGTCGTTCGCGACGGATTCTTGGGTCTTACCAAGATCTACCATCTTGCACGCTTCCTCCCTGCTCTGGTCTCCGTTCTGAAGCGCCTCCCTTACTCTTGTATCCGCATGATCGCACCTTCTGTGTGTGATCTTCTCCAGATGCGAGATGAGATTCAGGACCGCGGTGGTGAGGAGTTCCTGTCCAACAAAGCTCATGAGGCCAAGTCATCCATCCTTTTCGGTGCCCTTGCAGACTCACACATCCCCGCTCATGAACGAACCGTGGAGCGAATGCTCGATGAGGGTACCGTTATCCTGTTTGCTGGTACCGAGACTACTTCAAGGACACTGGCCATTACCGTATTCTACCTCTTGACCCATCCTGAGTGCTTGAAGAAGCTCCGAGAGGAGTTGAAAACCCTCCCACCTGTCAAGGACGACAATTTCCCCCTCTCTACCCTAGAAAACCTCCCTTACCTGAACGGTGTCGTCCATGAGGGATTCCGTCTCGCTTTCGGTCCAATTTCTCGCTCGGGACGTGTGGCTACTCAGGAGAACTTGAAGTACAAGGAGCATGTCATCCCTGCCGGAGTAGGTTCATTTTCTATCTCTCTATATCTATGCATGCTAACAATTACCACAGACTCCCATTTCTCAGTCCACCTATTTCATGCACACCGATCCCAAGAATTTCCCCGAGCCCGAAAAGTTCAAGCCTGAGCGATGGATCGAGGCACAACAGAAGGGTATCCCTCTCAAGAAGTACATCACCAACTTCTCTCAGGGTTCTAGACAGTGCATCGGATACACGTAAGTTGATTCCCTTTATTGCCTATCGGCACTCTCCGATTGGAGGAGAACACTTGCTAACATTTCAACAGCATGGCCTTTGCTGAGATGTACCTCGCTCTTTCTCGCATTGCCCAAGCTTACGAGGTTGAGCTTTATGACACCACCAAGGCCGACATTGACATGACTCACGCCCGTATTGTTGGCTACCCCAAGGCAATTCCAGGCAAGAAGGAACACCTTGGCGAAGTTCGAGTCAAGGTTCTCAAGGCTTTGTAAGGCGCATCTGACAAACTGTCTCAATATCTTACTGGATAACTCACTGTATCGGCATCGAATCCTGTTCCTTTTGTTCAGTCCATTTTTGGTATGCAGGGATGGAAGTTCATAGTAGCAACATCTGAACGTAAAATAAATTTTACTCTATTTAGACGCTCGTCAATCTAAGCACTATTCACTTCAGTCAATGCATTATGGGATGAAAAAGAGATTGCGCATGCACTACGAAACTTGCTCCTGGTAGAAGACTTGTACATTAGTAATGATATGTCTTTATTTAGGATGAGCTTAAGTATCCTTTAAATAAATTAATTGCCTTAGACATGTAGGTACCTTGTGAAAGCTGGTCATATTGAGGTAGCTTAATGGAAGCGATTTATTGAGTTTTTGGTATATGCAAGCCATCAACCTCACATACGAACATCGTGGTTATCTATTGAGCTAGGCTTCATGTTGTAGTTTAGCATATAAAAAGTCAACTACAAGTTCTCGTTAGCTATGTGACTTCACCTAATAAGTATTTATGCTCTCTTCTGCAGCTAGAAAGCTGTTTCTCTTAGTCTTCCTCATTCTTATCTTGTATTGTTAGGAACTAATATTACTTGTATTTATTTAATTTTGGTCTGATATCTACAGCCCTAGTTTTCTCAATATTATTACAAACTGTCAATAGAGGATTACCCTGGATCAAACTTGACATACTGAATCAAGATTCTCCTAATGACTAACATTCTAAACAAGAACACGTACGTGACAGAAGAAGCTTCTTCCGGGATATACGCACAGTAGCTGTCTCGTCCTCCTGCAACACAGCATCGAACAACTCCAAATGGAACCGATGTTGCGAGAGCTACCATTACAGGTGCAAATGGCCTGCTAGAATCTGAAGGTAGTTGTAATTGTAGAAATTCGGCTCTGGCCTCTCCAGGATCTATTATTACGCGACATGGGTCGAAGTTTGGGAAGTATAAAATTGAATTGTGAAAAGGGAACTTTGATCAGATTTACAAATAGATTCATACTCAAACTACATGCACTCATCCAGTTCTAGCTCATATGTAGCGTCTTCCTGGCGTTGGAAAACCACCGAACTCAAAATCCACCCCAAAGTCTTGCCTGGACAACATCGCTCCTCGAAAAGCCCATGTACCATTTCAATAAACAGCAAATTACAGTTTGAATGCCAGCATGAACTCTACAATACTCTTCAAGTACGTCTGTACCTCTTCCTCGTTATAGTTTGCATCATTATAGATGATGTTGAGGGTGGAAGCATCTCTCCAACTATCCAGCCGGACTGCCCTATTGACTTGTTAGTTATAGCTTTGCAATCTGGTTGAGGGACTCACAGATATGGCAAAGACTGGTTCACAATAAAGTCTATGCTTTCAACGGACAAAACGTCCTCGCCTGTTGCAGTTCGCTTGATTTCGCGAGGAATGAAGCGTTCGTTGACACCGTCACTGATGAACAACTGTTGCATGATTGTTAGCATTTCAGGGACGCAATTTCGCGAGATTCAGCAGCTATACCGGGTTCGCTTCTGTTCCTTCGAATGGATTCGGTTTCCTTAGGTGGTCATGTGTTAGCCAATGCGATGATAGAGGAACTGGTTCAACTTACTCGTGCAAATAGCTGGCCTCGAAGTTATGAACTCTGAGGCCTAGAGCCTCCAGGAACGGATTTCCAAGCCATTGATCGTAAGATTTTTTGATATCCCTGCAGGCCTTTTCCAGAGCTCTGACTTGAATATCTTTTTCATCCTTGTGACTCACTGCAATAGACTTCAGGTTCTCGACGCGAACAACGGCAGCAGTCTGGCACATGGCGTAGTAGTTGCTGGCTATATCCTCCCGCATCCACTTGCGGCCATCTACTGATGTTGGTGATATGAAGAACTCATCGTCTGAAAGATCAGTAGGCTTGAGGTGGTCTAGCAGAGCAAGTATAATCGCAGCTTGGGTCAGCTGACTGATGGTATAGCCAGGGCCAAGTCGAGTCTTCACAGCCTTGATTATGGCAATGGAGTCGTCGGCACTAAGTTTGTAGATAGAACAACGAGGTAAACCGAGTCCTGGTCGAAATTTCATACCTCGGCTTTTCTGTTGTGAGAAGGTCAGTGTGTGCTGGGAGAAATAAAGCCGGAACATCAACTCACATAGTTGGCCACAAGAGCACCTGTATATTCTGTGCACTTGTCATCGAACTCAGTTCCAAGAGTGCTGATGTCCAACTTGAGCGAGTCAACGACTGGAGGGCTCAGGTTCTTGATCTCTTGGCCCCATTGCATCTTAGGCGTCTCGGCGCTGTCACTAAGGCCGATGTGATTACCCACGAGGCGAAAGAGGTCCCCGATAAACTTTCGACAAGCGATCCCATCCCAAAACACATGGTTGCTGTGAAACAAGATGTCGACGGTCGCGCCTTGGGGGATTGGTGTCGAGTCTGTAGGGACATCTGAAAGCAGGAAGAGCTCCATCGGCTTGGATAGTGCGCTATCCTTGCCCGCTGCTCTTCCTTCCTCGATTTCGGTCCAAAGATCGATAGCACTTTTTGCGGTAGGCTGTACATGAACGCATCCCCTAGCCCACTCGCGAGCAGATTGGTCGCTTTTTGGTGATTCGTAGGAGATAATGGCAGCTACTTGATCATCCCAAGATACTGTACAAGCACATTCGGGGTGCTCGAAACGCCCTTCTACCAAGGCCAGCTCGAACATGTCTTTGAGGTTTCGCAAAGTCAGCGATGTTGAGGCTGGTGCAACATTCCGAAGAGGAGTGGCGATGAAAAGATCGTATAAAGATTTTCTGTTCTTTTCTTCCAGTCCAACGATTGCCTCGGCGCCTACACAGCGACGTTGGACTCGGCGAGCACCAGTTGACTCCCATCTGTAAAGCGCTGGTACCAAGGGCGGCAATGCGGAGGATGAAGCGCTCATCTTGATGGTTGTAGAATGAAATAAGTTGCTTGTTTTCTTCTGTTTGTAGAATCAAAGATAAATCAAAGCTCAGTGTTGTTGGAAAGTACTTGGTTGGTAGTCAAGTTAATAAATAAAAGCCTTTATTCACAGCCCGAACCAACAAATGCTGTACACTTACAGGGAGGAGGGAGTTGAGGCGCTGAGTCTTAGCTTGCAATGCACTGTCGGGCCTTGGACAGTCCCCACTGACACGCCTTAACTTGTATAAAGTTTGACCAAGTCTTAGCCTGAGTCTGGCGGCGTAAGCTAAGCGGACGGACCAAACACTTATCCTTGCGTCTCTTGCCTACTTTAACCTTTCCCAAGGTATTCAAACTTTTCGCCCAAGATTCGATTTACTATGTCGGTGATAGTTAGGAGCCCCCTGTAAATACATGCACCCCTGTGGCTCCAAATGACTCATATCGCTCTGAGGATACTATGTTGCTGATTCCGAATCAAAGTACATCTGCCCCTTCACCTCTGACATAACAATACCAAGACTTGAACACACCGCATTATAAAATGATGCGCTGTGTTTCCTAGTCAGAGTTGTCAACTCAAGTCATTCATCCATCCATCCATCCATTCAATATGGTTCTTGATCGTTTGTTGTTTCTTCTGAGCTTGTGGCTGGGCTTTGTTGGCGCCACTCAAGCTGCGTTATCAGAACCTATTCCGCCTAGCAAGGACCCGTGGTATACTGCACCTCCTGGATTTGAGAATGCCGAGCCTGGAACTGTCTTTAGAGTGCGGCCTGCGCCTGGAAACTTGACCAGCGTTATCGGCAATTGCTCTGCTTCTTACAACATCCTCTATCGTACGACCGACAGCCATTTCAAGCCTACTTGGGCCGTCACCACTCTTTTAATCCCCAAACTGGGCCCAGAAAGTCTTGCGCAGCAGAAGTACCAACAAAGCGCGCTCATGTCATTCCAAGTGCCTTATGACTCCCCCGATGTCGATGCCAGCCCTAGTAACGCTATGTACGACGCGAGCGATTTTTTTTCGAATTATTATGGAGCTGCTCTAGGTGAAGGTATCTTCGTTTCTGTTCCGGATTATGAGGGACCCTTGGCTGCTTTTACCGCTGGCCTCATCTCTGGATATGCTACTTTGGACTCAATTCGCGCTATTCTGTCGCTCGGTCTTGGCTTCAACACGATCAACACGCCCAGTGTTGCCCTTTGGGGCTATTCTGGCGGTGCGTTTGCCACCGAATGGGCATCGGAACTTGCAGTACAGTATGCACCCGAGCTTGTAGCAGGACCCGTTATTGGTGCTGTGATGGGAGCCCCGTTGCCCAATATCACTTCATGCATGCGCGATGTCAATGGAGGACCTAAGTCCGGTCTGGTGGTAAACATGCTGCTGGGCCTTACGAGTCAATATCCTGATGTCCGCAAGCACCTTGTATCCAAACTCAACGATGATGGCCAGTACAACAAGGCTGACTTTCTCGCTGCTGAGCGTTTTACTATCGGCGAAGCGCTTAACACCTTTTCTGGCAACATCAACAAGTACTTCCAGAAGGGGACTGATATTCTCAGCGACCCGAAGATTACAGCTCTTATCAATCGGGAGGGCGTTTTGGGATATCACGGCACCCCCAGATGGCCCATGTTTATTTACCAAGCTATCTCTGACGAGGTCACGCCGATTGCTGCTACCGATGCCGTAGTCGAGAGATATTGTTCGGTGGGGGCCGACGTTCACTTCGAAAGGAACACTCTCGGCTCGCACGACGAGGAAGCCAACAATAGCTATGACGCGGCTTTCCAGTGGCTTTTGAACACCTTCTCTGGCCAGCGTGACACAAATGGTTGTGTTATCAAGGACGTGACGAGAGACGTGACGGGAGACGTGACGAGAGACGTAACACGAGAGTTGTGATAAGAAATGTTAGCCGAAGTGCCCTGAAAATATGTCACAATGTTCACAAGAGTGCAGTTCTTTATATTCACCTCTCTGGTAATCGGCTTAGTGATTTATTTCTTAACTGCCAGTCATCGGTTTAGTAAACAATTCCTTAGATGTTTAGTCATAGCCTTTAGTAGTCTTATGTTACTCGCTATAGAATATGCATTGAACATTCCCTTTGGGTATCTTTATCTGTCTCTGGGGTTGCTACATCTGTGGGATTCAAATCAATCATCCAAACACCAGCCAGGCAGCAATAATCGAAGAGGATCTCCAGACTGGATAACTTCAGCGTTGGTGAATGCTCCTGGTCTATTAAGATGGCTTTGATTAGCTCCCCCTTCCCTTCAAGTTCCTTCCATTTTTATTAGAAGACAAGGGAAACTGAGGGGGGACTCATCTGAAATAAGATAAATGCACTCTCATAGACCACAGCTTTAGCTTGACCTGAAGCACTACTCAGCACAGTAACACCACACCACTTGATCTATGTTGAGTTCAAGTAAACCTCTTGCTCTCGCATCGCTACTTACCTCTTGCCGCAACGATACGTATATTTGACGCTTCATCTACAGACAAGGGCATAATATCATTTAGGCAACATCAGAGACATATAAAGTAATTATGACCTCTTCATATACATCCTCGCCATCGAGTATGTTGGATTGCAGCTACTGGAACGTCCATAATTGTGTTGATTCTTAGCAAAGCTAACTAGCAGTCAGATCTATCGTTACACTTTGAGAGCATTGCTATCAGCTTTAAGTTAAGCATTGTAGAAAAGTCTCGAAGAAATTCCTATCCATATCCATTCTGGTAGACTTCAGCATCCCCAAAATTATCGATAGTCCTCATCACCAACTACATGCTAATCTAGAACAAGTGAGAAGTGATCGAGAACAACGAAGAAATTGCCCGGCACAAACATGTAGCGAGCCAGCGTATCTGGGAAAATGGGAAAATGGATTCCATCGACCCCAAAAGCCAGTTGTATCCATATCTCTTTGCATATGCTTTCCTATAAGTTGGTAGGCAATGCACTAGACGCAATGCTCCTAACGCTAACAGCTGAGCATTTGGCAAACACAATGTCCACTAACGAGCTGAGAAAGATATTGAACCTATTACAGTGGTAAAGTAGATTATCAAGTTATTGGACAGCTACTACGCCTACAAATCTCGACGCAACGGCGACATCCCTCTGAAGATAAATCGGTCACACACTGAGAAAACATATGAAGGTATGACTGGCAATACTTACCTTTCACGTTTTAATGAAATTATCATGGTCGTCTTTTGGTCGTTACCTATGAGTCCTATTATATAGCGACTTGTTCTTGTCAGATCAAATCGGTCACACTCAGCCTGGTGACAATAACCCTGTCCCCGTACCAAAAGACGTTGAAATGGCCTCGGCCCAAACAAGGGGTTAATTTAGGCGAACAAAAGACGGAAGACAAGTTTCCAGCGCAAAGGGTCAGTTACGCGATGAGCCCCAGTCACTTCGTCCCCTTCACAATTTTTTTCTCTTGTGTAATATCCGATTGTGATCCGCAGAAGCTCAAGCGTCACATTTCCAAAACACCTTTGGGAGTATTCCTTGATCTGCAACTGTTCCGTTGAGGTTGAGGAGAACCGGTGGTGATCCACACATTAGCCTAGGTACTCAATAGGTAGTATCAGATGCAGCTGATCGACTTCCGGGTTCCTTATTGCAAACCTGGACGAGGAATTTAATAAGTGACAGAGGGTAAGGTCCGGTGATTTCAAGATGACCGAGGGACAGTTTAGCATTGACTAACCCCACGTCAGTGATGTCGCAGTTAGGCAATTCATGATCCTTGGCCCGTGGGCCCCTGGCTAGTCTCGATGTAGTCTGACATCCGGCTGGGCGTCTCAAGAAATCACTGCGTGCCCCAGTCTTTCAGGTTATTAAAAGAATATTCATCAGGGGTCTTACGGGACCGTTGGAAAAGCTAAGGGTTTTTTACGTCCTTGACTTCTAGAAGGAGGAGACAGCCGGTTTGACCAGCATCCCCGAGCTCGTATTGATAGACTTAGCAGCTGAGAAGCCGGCGTAGATCCACTAATTGACCCATGGTGTAAGTCTGAATGGACAATTCTTCGTCTCGTGTCCCGGCGGTATCACTCTAGCCTAGACTTTTAGCTCCCGGGAAGTAACAATGGGAGATTGATCCATGTAGCCCATCGAACGCATCGTACATAAGACAGCCGGCATCGCACCCTTCTAGATCTCTTCTACTCATCCCTCGATACCTATCGCTATCAGGTTTAATACCACGTCACTCGTTAAGACATTATTAATACATTCGTTATAAACACATTCGTTAAAATGCTCCCCCAGACTCTCCTCACCCTGGCTTTGGCCGCTACATCCTTCGCCAGCCCTCTCGCTCGCGCCAACAGCGCCTGCAAAGATCCCGTCGTCCGCAAAGAATGGCGTGAACTCACCAGCGCTGAGAAGGCCGAATACATTCGCGCTGCCGTCTGCGTCCGCAACCTCCCCAAGGAGAGATATAGCCACATCAACGCCGTCACATCCCGCATGGACGACCTCGTGTACACCCACTTCACTCTCAACACCCAAATTCACTTCGTCGCCAACTTCCTCCCTTGGCACCGCTGGTTTGTCCAGCTCCATGAGGATCTGCTCAAGACCGAATGTGATTACAAGGGTGTCCAGCCTTACTGGGACTGGACCATCGACGCCGACAAGGAAGATATGAAGAACTCGCCTCTATTTGACGCCAAGACAGGTTTCGGTGGTGACGGCCAGCGCACTGATAGCGATGTCCCTGGCTTTCAGCGCTGTGTCGTCGATGGACCTTTTGCCAACACCAACTTGACTCTGGCTATGGGATGGCCTGACATGAACACTCCCGGTGACCGTCTGCACTGCTTCACTCGCGAGTTCAACGGCGGATTGGGCAGAGACGAGAATGGTGACCAGATCCTCGGCGACATGCAAATTACCGCCTACAACTCCAAGGTCATGAACACCATCTACGGTTTCGACACCTACGGGAAAATGTCCGAGATGCTCGAGGGTCTCCCCCACGCTCAAAGTATGTTCTTTCCCATTGAATTCATCTTTTTATGCTAACAAATTGCTAGTCCACAGTATCATCTTTGGTGACATGGGCCCAGCTACTTCTCCCAACGAGCCTCTCTTCTTCCTCCACCATGCCAATGTCGACCGTGTTTGGGCCAAGGTATGTTTCTCTTCTATTCCATCTGTAGTCACACTTTTACTAACAATAACCAAAGTGGCAAGGACGTAATGACACCCGTCTATCTGACTACTCCGGCTTTCGAGTCAGCGAAACAACCATTCCGGCCAAGATTACTGATGCGATGCCTGTTATGGAGCTTGCCGAGAGCGAGCCCGTTGTGAAGGATTATATGGATACTCTAACTGGTCCTCTTTGCTACACCTACTCTGACATGTAATCGAGGGGTGACACAACTGATCAAACGTAGCGACAATATTTTGAATTCAAATATCAAGTACCACATTACCAAATAAGCTCATCTTCGCCCTTAGTGTAACATAGGTTTAACGGTGTACATGATTATTCTTGACCAGTTGTAAAGACTCCATCCCTGATAAGCTGGCTCAGCTTCTTGTTACTCTTGATGTACCGAGCCAGATCAGGTCTCTTTTGAACCAACATATCAGCCACCATCCTGCCAAATACAATCTTGCCTGACATATTGAGGTGTGTCCGATCTCCTTCAATCTCGTTGTATTTATCCGCGTTCTCTTGGCCAATGGCATTGACATACTTGGTGCTTGCGGTGTTGAGGTCCAAATATTTAACTCCAGCCTTGTTCGCGACGGCAATGGCAGCATCTCGCTCTTTGCTAAGATTCTCGACCACTTTTCCGTCCTTGAAAGTGCGGCGGGTGAGTGATGTGATGATAATCTACAAACATTAGTCATGAGGCTGGGATATCGAAGTTTTAACTTACCGCGGTCCCACCTGCTGTCTTGACCTCACCGATCATGGTGGAAAGGTTATCCGAGTATTGCTCCAGAGTGAGAGTCTTCTGATCATTATGGCCGAATTGAATCGTAACGATAGCTTCGTGCTTAGCCTTTTGAGCCTTGACATTCTCAAGCGCGGCATCCCACAAGCCCAGGTCTCTGAAAGAAACGGTGGTAGCGCCGTTCTTTGCAAGGTTTATTCCACCTCCAGGCTTCTTGGTTCCGTTGAGAAGTGCATCGCCCCAGCCTCCGCCGGTAGCAACGGTTGAGTCTCCTGTAAGAATAAAGAAGGGAGATTTCGCAGCCTGAACACCTCCGAAGATGCTCAGGGCAGCAGAAGCAATGGCCAAGAATTTCATGATGAGTCGGGACGAGTCAAATGTTCTTGTCTAGAGATGTGAATTATGAGCGTCGCTGCTGGAAGTATCATCTTCTTGTATAGATCTAATTATGTACCCCAATATTTGCCTGAACACCCATGAGTCGTTTGCCTCTTGGTGGTCGAGGGAGTAAAATATTCCACCAATAACCATCTTGAATCGACTTTGGGGGCACCGATGTCAAGGTTTGCAGGGGCAGCATTCATTTTCAAGATTTATATCATTTGATCCATGTGCCGCTTCTCCATGCGGAGAACCAATGTCAATCAAACTTGAAACAGTAGGTAATTGAGTGGCTGGACTGTACCTCGACTTTCGTGTTCGGTCTTGAATAGCCCGAGTTTCCACGCGAGTAATAGGCACGGTCCTTTCATTGAGATAGACCTCATCGAATATCTTTATCGATAAGCCTGTCTAATCTAATCTAATCATTCTCAAGATGTACTATCTAATCTTATCTTAATGTCCCTTATCTGCTCTTATCTAAAGAGTAAAGATGCTCTCACTTTGTCCAGCGTCAAGATGTTGAATGATTTGTACAACTGGAGTAATAAGAAGATGAGATAAATCTAGATATTTCATTATTATTTGCATAAATTTTCTTAGTTCAAACTAAGTTGATAACGCAAGTGCTTCTTAACTAACGGGTCGGTTGACTTGTTTACTTTTGATTGACCGCAATCTAAGTTACTGCGCAATCACAAAATTGATCACGCTCCCTACTGATGATACAATTCTGGTACTTAAACATTGCTGTCAATATCATGCTATATGAACCCAAACTCCGAGTACAGTAATGAGCGTTCCAATGATTAGGCCATGCATCTTGAAGGCCTGATTGATGAAGATGGTGAGCGCAGTAGGGTAGGTCAAGGTACGCGTCTCATGTGGATAACCGAGAAAGTTGGCGAGGATGGATATCGGAGGATCCGGGACTTGCAACCAATAATCGGACAGCATCGCGTGGACAATCGATAGCCAAGGAAGATCCCTTAGCCTCTCTTGGATCCATGGTCATGTACCTCAGTAGCTACACGAGGACATGACAGCACATTGACAGACAAGTCAGGCCTACTGAACCGGTAATGACGTGTTTCAAATTCATCTACTCTGCACCTAAATATGGATTAAGCATGAAAACCAATCTGCTTTAACTGCCCGTAGATTGATTCCATTCTGGTGAACCCGACGTCCCGCGCGACACCGTCCTTTCTAGCGTGATTCCATGACCAGGCCAAGCATAAAAATAGCATCAATACGGCCAAAATGGTCTAGAACAGCTCACGCGCCAGGGTAAATACGAGCCCAAAGGGGCAAAAAGCAACAAGTAAAAAGGGGCATAATTTCCATCATCCCATAATAAAACCAACTTTCCGTCCCAACTTTCTTGTCTTTTTGTCCTCTTGGCTCTTTAACTGTCACTCGCTTATTAATCAGTTATTTTCTTTATTCACTATCGTTAATTCACTATGAAGTTTTTCAGCACTCTTAGCACCCTTGCGGTCGCTCTCATGATGACTGGCGAGGCCGTGGCCGGCACCTACAAGGGTTTCAGCATGGGCGCCAACAGGGCTGATGGCGTCTGCAAGTGGGAGGCCGACTGGAAGAAGGATTTCCAGGCCATCAAGAGCTGGAACAAGGGTTTCAACGCTGTTCGTCTGTACTCTGCCTCTGACTGCAACAGTAAGTGTTTTGCATCCTCAAAAACAAGCTCTTTTTACTTACATTCTTGTTTAGCACTTGTCAAGGCCGTCCCCGCTGCCAAGGCCACCGGCATGAAGATCCTTGTCGGTATCTGGTCCACCGACGATGCTCACTTCGGCCGTGATAAGGCCGCTCTCCTCAAGGCCATCAAGCAGCACGGCACTGGCTGGATCGCCGCCATCAGTGTCGGATCCGAGGATCTCTACCGCAAGGACATCTCCCCCCAGAAGCTCGCACAGCAGATCTACGACGTCCGAGGCATGGTCCACCAATACAACAAGGCCCTCAAGGTCGGACACACCGACACCTGGACCGCTTGGGTCGACGGCACCAACGACGTCGTCACCAAGGCCTGCGACATTGCCATCACAAACGGTTTCCCCTACTGGCAGGGCGTTCCCATCAAGGATGCTCTCCGCCTCAAGACTTTCCAGAACTCGTACTGGAACGTCAAGAAGCACGTCCAGGCTGTCAACTCCAAGGCTACTGTCTGGGTTGGTGAGACCGGCTGGCCTACCAAGGGACCCAACTACCAGAAGGCTGCTGCCACGACCGCCAGTCTGCAGCAGTTCTACAACAATGTCGGATGCTGGCTCTGGCAGCAGAAGGATGCCAGTGGTTTCTGGTTCACTGCTTTCGACACACCTGCCCAAACCACCGAGGTCGAGAAGTACTTCGGTGTTGCTAACCAGGACCGCAAGCTCAAGTTCAGCCTTACTTGCTAAGCGTTATTGCGGGTTTTCAATGTATAAATTTAATTGACCATATACTGTTGTCGCTTGTCAACTCAATGTACTTTCATTCATTTGTATAAAAAAAGTCCTTCTTAGATCCAATATGTAATATCACGGACCAATCACATCAGATAGTTGTCCCGTTTGTCTGTGCAGTCGTTCATTTCCTCAAGCCTTCGTGTTTCCAGGGGGCCCCAAGTAACTCTCTTGCATCCCACCCAAGTTAACAACAATCTTTTCCAGCAATATGTTTGCATGATTGAGTCGGAGCTTAAGATCATGCACACCAGTCTTCAATGCCCCTAGCTTATGCTTCCGCACCCATACATTGTCCGACGCAGCGTAGAACCACCCATCAGCCGATGCCCATCCCTTATCTGCAGCGTTCTTCTCACTTTGCGGAGTCCTCTTTTGCAGATTGTATGTCTGAACCTGGCTCTCATCAAGCTGCACATCGTAGGTCAGGACATCCTCTGATGACAAGTCAAGAGTTGTGCCAAAGTAAAGCACCAATTCCGTTGTGTCAGTTTCGCTGAGTGTGAAGAGCGGGTATTTTATGTAAGGAATCGCGCTACTGGTCCTTGTTCCGGGAGCGAGAGCCACACTTCCGGTCTGGAGTCTGCCTGTATCAGGAAGGGTTATATACGGCTTCTCAAGGTGGCAATCAGTCGCTGGTATTGAGATGAAGCAACTCTGTTCCACAAAGCCATGGAATGAATTTTGGACTTGTCGACCATCGATGGGTAGGTGAACTTGTTCAAAGTCTCCTTCACGTGATCGCACATCAATAAGAACCTCGTCTTGGAAGTCTTGAGGCACTTGTGACCAATCGATGGAAACTTGTACTCGCACATCATCTTGGCCGGGAACCAACACTCCCTCAGTCTGTGATAAGATGATCCAGGGATAAGGAGCCGAAGTTGACCAGTTGATAGTCGGGACTCCGCGAGTAAAGACATCAAACCACCTGGAATTGGGTCCATACCGACTCATGGGGCCCAAGGTCAGGCCAGGAACAAGATCTCGCCTGCTTGGATGCGTTCGTTCTGACTCCTCATTGATGCGTCCCACTCGCACACCTTCGTGGCCTTCAACCGCAACTCCCATCTGTCCAACAATGGGGTTCGAGTTCTGGCGTCGCTGGACGAACGACAGACCGCTGATCATGTCTCGCGATGGTGCATGCCAAGTATCTTCATATCCGTAATGAGGTTGCATCAGGATGTGATTCCATTTTCCATTGAGCAGACTGTGGAATTCCTCTGACAGATCAAAATCGGCGTCGAAGAGATCCAAGACCTCTTGCGCAATCTTGTTGGCGGAGTTGCGTTTCTGGCGAGCGAAGAGCTTGTTACGCGCTTGGTTGATACGCAGAGCATTATAGATATACGAAGCCTTGGTCGGGTGAAGAATGAGCTGGAAGGATGCAGCTTTCTGTTCTTCAGGGACCCGGCTATGCAAAGTCTCCGCAAGGCCAAGAAGGACTTTCCAGCGGCCAAGGATAGAATCAGCTTCCTTGTAGTGCAGGATTGAGAATGTCTCTGGTTCGATATGTTCGTGTTTTCTCAAAGATAGTAACCGGTCGTGTTGATGCCAAAGCGAACCGATCTCATCTGCGAGATCAGCTCCGAACTCACGCCTAGCCGCACGATGGAAGAACTCGGGAAGAGTGTTGTGCTTGATGCTGTTGACGTCCCATGCCAAGGCCAGAGCGAAGGAAATAGGGAGTTCCTGAGGTTTGAGATCGCCTACATTGAACACCCAGATCTGTCTGGCGTTGTGGTGATATGCCTGCTGGAGTTGATGCCACACTTTTCCCTTTGTAGCTTGTAAGTAACCTTCTTGACATAAAGAGATATAGACTCACGAGAGAGTTTGTGTTGATCCACTTGTAACTGCGAGGATCACCAACGTATTGCAGATGGTAGTAAACCTGGCCTACGTCAGCTAAGACCGCTTTGTACTCGATTGTGAACTTACACCTGCTCCACCTTTCCTCCTGGATTCTTCAATTGTTGGAAGTCGACGGATAGTGCCAAAATTGTCATCTTGAAAAAGCAGTGTGACATCTTCTGGAACAGTCAGACGCCCGGTTTCAAACATGGACTGCACTTCCTTGTATATAGCAAACAGCTCTGTCAAAAAGTTAGTAACAGCGCGAATCCCTTGGGTAACTATACGAACGAGGCACAGCATCTTCACTTCCATAGACCTTCTCAATAACCTTTCTCTGGGTCTCAATGGCATCCTGAACTACAGAAGCAGGATCTTCTGCCAACATCTTTTTGTCATATTCTCCTCTGATTCCCAGAGTAAAGTATGAATCGCAGTTTTTGGCCCTGCTTGCGCCATGCTCGAAGAACTCGGTGATTTTCTGCTTGTTGGTCAACCAATTCCAGCTTCCATCTGGATTATCTGCAAACCATTCGTTTGATAGGCGTTGCATAGGCTCATGATGCGACGTTGATATAACGATTCCGTATTCGTCTGCGAGCTTTTGGTTCAGAGGGTCATCAGTGAAGAAAGAAGCTCCTGGGTTGGGATAGCCGGGCCACATCGCTGGCCATAAGAAGTTGGCCTACACTATCAGCATTCTGTCATAGAGTAGAGAAGAGAGATAAGAACAGACCTTGAGTCTAAGAAGGAGTTCAAATACAGTTGAGTAGAACTTGGAGTTGTATCCTCCGAACGTTTCCCTCACCCAGCCAGTCAAAGCTGGGGCTTCGTCGTTGAGGAAGATACCTCGGTGACGCACAGATGGTTCGCCATGAACAGTTTGTTTTCCGATAGCATAGATTCCGGTATGATGTTTCGGTGGCACATCAGCCCACCAATACCACCTGCCCCGAATTAGTTCAGCCGTCTGCCTTGATCGTTCACGGTGGGACTTACGGAGAGACGCCAATTTGCTCCGAGAGAGTGTATATACCAAAAATAGCACCTCGCTTATCGCTTCCAGCGATGATCAAAGCCTGCTCGCATGTCCCAAGCTGCTCATTGAGGATACTCGTGGTAAAGGATTCCCATTTACCATCGATCGCCTCTGTATCCAACTTTCCACTGTCCACTAGCCGCTTGATGAGCGGACTAGAGCCAATGCTGCCCACAAAGATAGCTGTCTTTGTATGGATATGTGCATAATCTTCCTCTGAGCTCAGTAGAACCAAAGGGCTGGGATCTCCTTTCGTTACACGGCCAAAGTCTTGTGCCAGGTCCTTTGCGGCGCGGATGATACCTGGGTAATCTGATTGGTCAACCACGATTGTTGCACCAACGAGGGGGATTGACCCAGCTGAGGGGTCGAATTCGATGATCTTCTCTTCGAACATGATGATTATGCACAACAACAAAAGTGTAACATGTCCTTGTTTCTCATAACATTAATCGCGCAGGTTGTATTTGGAGACGACTCATTCCATTCACCCCTCAATTTAGCTCGGCTCAGAAACAACCGAGAGTTCCACTCGTGAGCCAAGCTGATTCAATTCATCATCGTCGGAGAGAAGGCCGAACAATAAGACCTAACACTATGATAGAATACTTGGCTACTTCTTTGAGACAGTAGTCTCTTAGAAACACATGTTCGCCCGCTCAATCGCGGTTATAGCCATGGCTGTCAAAACGCCCCGACTTCGAACCTGAAGCGACTCAGCGCCATGTCCCCATGGCCATGTCAACTCCCACCCACCGTCAAGTTGCTGCCCATCAAGTACGATCTTCAAATCTCTCTCACTCTGGAAACCAAGAGATTGTGCACTCAGCGATCTCAGCACAGCCCCAAATATATCATCATCAAATCCCATCCGTTCGCGAACACACTTAATGAGCAAGTGTCTCATACGTTGGAGTTGTGAGTCCGAAGGACGACTCTCGCAGAGGTCAGACAGTATATAGAGGAGCCAATCTGGGTTTTTATAATAGCGGCTGCCGTGGAGGTAAGCTCGGGTTTCGAGTAGACGGCAGACAAAGTCATTGACCCTGGGGAGGTCTTCACCCCAGCCGTTGATGACGAAGAAGCGGAAAATGCTGGCGCATATGCAGTGGCAAAATTGGGGGCGACTGTTGCTAAGCCAGCACTGACGAATAATTAGAACCAGTATATCAATCTTCATCAGAGACTTACGAGAGGGAGATCATCTGAGTTCAAGTTTGAGAGTATCTCATCTCTGGCCTTGAGCTTCGTATCCATTGGAACATTGTCCAAGACTGCCAACGCCAGAGATGTGGTGTCAGAGCCTTCGGGATGGATTGTGGTCGTCAGTATCGGTGATCCCTGCTTGAAATAGTCCCGACCGCCACTCTCTGGCATAATCAGATCCCTAGAAGAATTAGTCAACAGCCCAATAAGCGAGATGACTGACAGACATACCGGATTCCCGTGTTTTGAAGCACAATAAATTGAGAGTAATTGTCCAGCAATATGTTATCAGACGCCTTTACCTTGTCTCCAAGAAACGCCTTTGCGCGTGCAACAGGGTCCCCAAGGAGGTTGTGAAGATCCCTGACGAGAGTATCTGTGTCACTGAATACGATGCCCTTGAAACCAAGGGTCTGCGCGGCAACAACGTTCTCTGCCTTGTCGTCGACAAAGATGCAGGAGGATACAGTCGTCTCGACAATCTTCAAGCATTCTTCGTAAGCGGCCGTGTCTGGCTTCCTCTGGCAAATGACTCCTGAGACGATATATTCGTCAATGATGCCCCAACTATGGATTTCATCTCTGAGTGCGTCGGATTCAGATGCAGGGATGTTAGACAAACAGAAAACCTTGATCTTGGTATACATCTGTCTGAGCTCCTTGATAGAGGAGATCAAAGCAGTGTTTGCCTGTAGGCCCTCCTTCCTCATCTGTTCCAGCGCCCTCGTCCAAGTTTCAATGTCAATGTTGAACTCTTGACATATGTTTCCATAGCATTCAGCCTCCGTAGCACGGCCTGATTCGTAGTCGTTCCAGTAAGATGAGTCGAAGGCAGCCTTGATGAGCCTTGACCTGAGTCCGACAGTGTTCTTTGTTGTAAAATTGGCAAGAACACCGCCTAACTCAAGGATCAAAGTCGTGTATTCCTGGCGCATGATTGCTGATACGTCCTGGGATTGGATCCTGGATGGAATGTCAATGATGTTACTGAAGATGTCTGAGAATAGGATGTTGTAACTTACCAATGGCAGTAAGTGCAAAAAGCGACGATTGAACTCCAATCAGTCTGAATGTAAAAGGGAAATTGATCTCCCAATCGTATGGATGGTCTCCAGTTCAATTTTCAAGGTGAAATCCCAATGGAATGGCTTGGATGTAATACAAGAAACAGTACCAAATGGGAGGTAGTTCGTTAAAGCTGCAGGTGTCATATGTTGAGTTGAGTCCTGAAGTTGACCTTCAATGGAGATGAATCAAGGTCTCTATATGTGTTTGGTGCGGTTCTGTATTGGAGGATACTCATGATAGCCCAATTCTTCATTTTTAGCGACACAACGGTCCAGGTGTTGTTTGTTTACTCCGAGACAATAATCTTACATCAAGTCTATTCATGTTTGCAGACCGGCATTGCCGTGCCAAGTTCAAGGTCACGTTTGCCCAATCATCACTTGATATCCTCTTGACCTACTAGCGAACTAGACTAGAGTAGTGCGGTAGAATAGGGCCAAAGTGAATACGTGCAAGTTAGATCCGACGATGCCGCAGCTAGGCACGGTAGTGAAAACAGCCACAAACAGTCGGCGGTGATTGCCATCCACAGTTTGACCTATACCCACAATATTGCATCCATTGTTCTGCCGCGGTGGCTCTATATACGATGTCCTGTCCGAAACAAAGGAAACAGGACCAGCTAGCAAAAGCCCCGTAATCTATATGATATCGACGGTGAATAGTCAGATCACATTGTCCTTTACGGTCCGTCTACTTGCTGTCACTATCACCAATCACTAATAGCGCCACAAAAGTATAATCATGTAGTTTGTTCGACGGTGTCTTTATTAGCGTTGAAAGTTGGGGATACCATGTTTCAGCCAGGAGCATGTCTCGGCTTCGACCTCATAAGCAGAACATGAATAGAGGAGCTTTCGCTCGTCTCGGTATTTTCCTGTGCTATGAAACTTCAGTCCTTCTACGTTCGGCACTTTGTCAAAAACGCGAAAAGCATCATGCCAGTCGGTAAAGATTGGCGAGGGAAAAACAGTGAATTGATCATCTTGAAAGACATGCCACGAATAATTGTTGCCAAGACTAGTCACCTCAAGGCTTGGAAGTAGTGCAATTAGCAAGGCGACCCTAGACTTGCTGGTGTGTGGAGGTGATTTGAGCCTTTTGAGCAAGATCACTTTGTTTTCCCACGATGTACAAAAATGAATAGAGCCAGCTGTTAAAGGTGCATGGGTAGCTTCGATAGCGCAATCACCGTAGCGCCAACTCATACACATAATGTCCTTAGCAAGCGATCAATCGGCCTGGCAGGAGACAGCAAGTCGGAACATGGTGTCCTTCCTTACGGAGTGAAAATTATGACCTTTGATCTGGTTCTTCAGCCGGATAGTTCCATCGTTACCACGGAATCCTTTGACGTCTCGTCCCATCTTGTCTGGTACGTGTTTTCACCGTCTCTAGTTCCAGCCTCGTTATTTCGGGTCAATGTACAGCGAGAATGGAACATCAACTATCTAAGCCTAGAGCCGATTTTATGCTTAATCCCACGTACCGGAAGGATCGTCGAATTAACCCTGCCAAAAGACAACCCCGACCCCCAAACGAAACTTGTACAGGTCCCACGTTACTCATTTCATCAGTAGATGATAGGTGGGGATACCAAATCTTACCCCAGATATGCGTACTACACATTTGCCGGAGGTTTGACTTCCGATCGTCCCGGATAGGCATGTCGATATCGAGAATGCAACTACAAGCAATCACATTACCCCAAGATGCCAAGATACAGCATCCTTGCAGGGTAGATCTGTTCTTGTTTCTGTTGGCGGTTTAACAATTGTCCTTTGATCAAGCGCACGAATCGAATCAACCTGACCGACTTGACAGGGTCGTTCAGAATATTTAAGTAGAGTACAATGCAGTCCAGTGGATGCTTCTCAGTTTGAGACCTTTCAGCCTCAACCCATACAGAGCCTCCACCATGTTCCGTCTCTCTTCGATCATCACAGCAGGTCTCGCCCTGATCAGTTCCGTCAACGCCGCCTGTGGCGATGGAACACCGCAGGGTGTAGTCTCAGGCTCAGGCTCCTCATTCACCGCCACTGTCAACGGCGCAAATGTTTACTCTGGCTCCGACTACCGTCTCGCCATCCAAACAGCACTCGACCGCATTGGCACTAACCAGCGTGTCACGGTCCGCGCCTCGGGCAGCATAGGCGCTAGCACTATCGTTGTCACTAGCGGGAAGACGTTTGAGGTCTGCGGTACCATGAACGTCGTCTACAAAGCTGGTCGTGGCGCCATCGAGGCTATCAACCAGAACGATGTCAAGATCCCCTACCTCAAGATGACGGGTAACCCTTACTTTGGCATGCGCTTCTCTGGTACCCGTAACCTGGCTCTTGGTGATATCACAATGAACCTCAGTGGTGGTCTCGGAATTCGGTTCGACCGCGACGCGAACTGGAACTATGGAGTCAGCATGGGTAACATTGTTGTTACCGGAGCTGGTAGCCACGCTGTTGAGACATTCAAGATCGACGGTCTTACCATTGCTTCCGTCAAGGCCCGCGACGTTGGTGAATCGGGACTACTTATCCAAGAATCACGAAACGTTCGCGTTGGCTACGTCGAAGGCAACAACGTCGGCGCAGGCACAGGTTATGCAACTCTTCGTTTCGCCAACGAGAATGGAAAGCTCAACAATGTCTATACCACGACCAACGTCTTCGTCGACAAGGTCTACTCTCGAGGTGGTGGCCGTGGAATCTTCTGCGTGTCCCAGTCAGGCGCCGCCGAGATCAAGTCAATCGATCTTGCAAACAACGGAAACAATGCCATTCTCATCGAGAACTGTTACAACCTGGCTATCCGAGATGGTGTCATCAACGGAGGCGGAGAGGTTCGTGTTTCTGCTCGTAGCGAGTTTCCCAACACCAGCGGTATCTACGTCAAGGCCCAAGTCAACAACAACAGTGTTCGGGAGTCTCCTTGCGCTCAGAACATTTACTGGGGTATTACTGGTAATGCTAAGAAGAACGTCTGCTGAGCGTCGAGTTTATCTTTATGCCGGGTTGATTCTTACTAGGAGGGTACATTCATTTGAGATCATGAAAGTAGGAGATTTCTTGTATATAGTGAATAACATCTCATTGGAATGCCGTCCTACAAGATTCCCTTTACTTATCGCGGTATTACAGGGTGTGCCTCAGCCCTAGACTGGAGGCATTATGTGCCATTCTTTGTCCTCAGATACTGATGTGAACATGCTAGGCCGCGAACTGAAGTATGATGAGAACTAGAATTGCGAAATTGAGATACAACAGCTGGCTACCATGAGAAAACGAACGAGAAACAGAAGCAAGAAACATTTGTAGCTGCCACACGCAATGTCGAGTAAGAAAACAAAATACTACGCTTGAAGTGGCTTCCGCCCTGTGAGGAACCGGTAAGTCGTGATCAATCTCAAGTCTCGACTTCGGAATTCTCTCTTCACGCCTTCCATTAAAACCATGACTTGATCCTGTGAGTAGTTCCATACTCGCGTGAAGAGTGCAGGTGTATGTGATTCGACAGACATCTGCATGTGTGTGAGTTCAAATTTGCCCAGTTCTTTCAACGCTGGGTCCTTTGCCCAAGGACCAATGGGTATCTGTACTTGTTGTTAATGAATCTCCCAGGGAAGCAGGCAACGGACAAACGTACTCGGTAGACTCGTTCTTGGACGTCTTCAAAACCCGCATCAATCATCCATTGCTTTTGATATCGTGCTACATTGATCTGCTTTCCAAACATCCTACTCGCTTCATCTAACTTGCTCACCCACTCCATTGTCCATGGGGCACGATCGCAGCTGTCGTCGTCGCTGAATATCCAAGCGTCATACTCTTGCATCTCAACGTAGCCACCTGGCTTGAGGTTCTCTAGCACTCTGCTGTAGAAGAGAGGCCAGTTTGCCGAAGTGCCGCAGAGTGCACGACCATGGATGTAGTCGAAATGCTCGTTCTCACGATACGTCCACTCATCTTCGTAGTCGTCGACGTGAAATACGCAGTTACCAGGGACCCAGTCGGGTTGGATTGGGGAAAGATCGACACCGGCTACTGAGGCGTTGGGATACTCATCAGCCATCTCTATGGCCCAAATTCCAGTGCCGCAGCCCAAATCCAAGATGCGATACTCGCTTTGGTCATCCAATTTTGGTAAAGGTGCTATATGGAGGGCGCCACCAAGAAGCAATCGCCAGATGTGATGCTGAAGATCCAAACGCTGCTGCTCCTGGTCATCGTTGGGTAGGACGTATTGTCCTTCTCTGTATGCATGGTAGCGCCGTCCATTTTCGTACTGATAATCGTAGATGGATGAAGTGACTGAGCCTGTGTAGGTTGAGTCTCTGTCTGACCCATATGTGGAGTCTGCGTCATTGCCTGGCAGTTCCTCCTCCTAAATACCTCGGCCTCAATACGACGTGTCATTTTGAAGAGAGAAGTGAATAGGTACTCACATCGACTTGCAGAGGCTCGTGCTCCTCATCGTGCCGATCTTGGTTCTCAGTAGGGGTCTTTGGTGATTGGCTCATTTCGTTGCCATCCCCAGCTTGATCTCGATTGTCGCGACCCGGCAGGCTGGTAACGGGTGGAGGAGGCGTCTGTGACTGTGACGCAACAGGCGAGGTCGCAGACTTGTCTTCCTGCTCAGAAGCCATTGTCTGAGTCAGACGCGAATCCTTCAAGCTAGTTGGGCGGTAGATCGCTCTATTTATTGAGTAGCTAGAGTCAACGTCAAATGGTGGTTCCGGCCGGCAGTGCTAACGTCACGTCAGTCAGAGGGAAAGGCGGGACAGGAAAAAGGAAAGGGACAAGATGACAGAAAAAGCCAAGTCGCAACACGTGGTATGCAGAGTAAAACATTGAGGCCAGAGCAGCCACACTCATTCATGATTCGATGGGTTGCGAGGCATATCTGAAAGAGGCTAAGTGTTGTACCACTTGGTAGCCACTTGGTTCCAGCCTTTCCGAGGGCTGAAGAATTTAGACTGGACTACGTAGTGGTCTAGACTGAACCGGTCTTATCTCAAAATGGCCCTGGCTCAAATAAAAAAAATCAATCTACGCGAGACAATTTATCCCTGTTTTCAGGTTTCCCCTCTTTTCATCGCCAGAATAAATACACAAACAACATGGTCAATGAAAAGCTTATTTGCGTTATCGGTGCGACCGGTAACCAGGGTGGTTCAGTCGCCCGTCGATTCCTCGACGCAGGCTTCAAAGTCCGTGGCTTGACCCGAAATACGTCCTCCGACTCGGCCAAGAAGCTGAGCGCGGCCGGTGCTGAAGTCGTCTCAGTCGATTTGGATGATATAGAGACACTCAAGGAAGCCTTCAAAGGCGCCAACATCATCTTCAGTGTGACAAACTACTGGGAGCCCTTCTTCAGACCCGATTGCCGACTGCAGGCTGCCAAGGAGGACATCTCATGTCGCAAGTTTGCCTACAACGTCGAAGTGCAGCAAGGAAAGAATATCGTCGATGCCGCTGCGACTGTGGCCGGGGGTCTTGACAAGAACGGATTCTTGGTCTCGACCCTGAGTCAAGCTGAGAAGTGTAGTGGGGGCAAGTTCAAGGATTTGTACCACTTTGATGCCAAGGCCGATGTGTTCCCTGCATATGTTGAGGGAAAATATCCTGAACTTGCTGCCAAGATGTCATGCATTCACACAGGTTTCTTCTTCACCAGCTTTAACATTCTTCCTGACTCTTATATGAACAAGGTATGTCCTCAATGACCCTATCAGGTTCGCGTCTTTTGACAGGATAACAGCTGTCTGATGGGTCTTTTGAAATGGCCTTCACAACTACCCCTACCGCTGTAGTCCCTCATTTTGACCCTGTAGGCGACATGGGTAACTTTGTCTATGCTGTCTATCAAATGCCGCCAGGCAAGGCATATATGGCTGCAGGTACTTTCTGCACATGGCCCGAATGGATTGAAACATGGGGCCGTATCAACAATGTTCCAGTCAAATACCGACAGATTACACCGGATGAAATGACTGAGGCTACGCCTGACAAGGATGCCGGTATTGAGACGGGATTGATGTTTTCATATACTTCCGACCCGGGATATGATGGCGGAATGGAGTTGTTGACTGCCAAAGACATTGAAAAGGTATGTGATTTTATTATTGAAGAACCAAATTTATGCTTACTTCATACTAGGCTGGCATTGATTGCCCTATGACAACATGGGAGGAGTGGGCGGAAAAGTACGACTGGTCTGCGATTCTTCAGAAATAAGAATCAGATTATCACTGATGTTTTATCTATCTTCAGTCTCAGCATGGCAGCAATCAGAAATGCCACATCATTTTTACCAGCTTCTGTTGCGACCTTTAGCGTGCTGGGCAAGGTCAAAATGAACCGTGATCGTCGAATAACTGCTACATCTACCCATAAACAGTCCACTTCGCACTTAGCAGTAACGACTGTTCTCTTATTCACAACCTAAAAATGCTATATATCATCGAGGAAACCTCGAAAACGTCTTCAGGGGTACAGACACCGTGCCCCCCGGTCTATCATTCCTCTCATCCAAAGACCCGACTCTTACCATCTCACAATCTGATGCGCTTGGGAATGCCTGGGGACGAGAACCATCCACAGACTTACCCGAGTTGCGAAACATCCGGATGTACCATGGCTTATTTCGGGGCGCTTTCCACGTCCAGTACTCTTTGAAGCCGTAGTTCTCAGGTTCCAATCTTCCTCCCGAGATGCGTACTGTCAGTGCCACTAGGATGTTAATTGTCGCGTAGAGAAACATACCACTGGGAAGCCTGTCAGTGAATGTCTCATGGACAGTCTAGTGGCGACGAGAAGTGAAACTTACGCGATGATTCCGTAGGCGACGTTAAATGAGAAAGGGACGAAGGCAATGACGACGAAAGAAGGAAGCGTATAGCCTATATAGCACCAGTTGATCTCCATCATTTGCCGCGCCATCAAACAACCAACCTGTAATATTAGATCAGACCTATCACCGTCATGCATCTCTGGGATTACTTACAAGGATGAGTGTTGGTCCAGTCGCCCAAGACGGCACAGAAGAAAAAATAGGGCCAAACATGACAGCAACAAGAAACAAGACCCTAGTTACCATGGCTGTGATTCCTGTCCGGCCACCAGCAGCGATCCCAGCGCCACTCTCGATAAATGCTGTAACAGGCGAGCAGCCAAAGAGCGCACTGATTGACATACTTAATGCATCGCAGCAATACGCCAGTGTCGAGCGTGGAAAGTCTCCATCTACAGCGTCCACAACTCCACAAAAGCGAACCATAGAATACAACGTTGCGGTTGCGTCAATGATATTCACGTACAAGAAAGTGAACACAGTAAGGACGAATTGGGTGCCGTATTTAGCAATGTCCCAATCTAAGGCGTTGAATGTGTGCTTCATTGGGTGGAAGCGGGAGTCTCCTTCTGGTGTATCAGGGAAGTAGGTTATGCTGGTTCCGCGTCTATTTCTTGTTAGTGATGTACCTTTAAGAGCTGAAATGATGGTAACTTACGGCCATGAGACAACTGATACCAAGAGAATACCCACAAGAAAGGCGAGCTTGACCCGAAAAGCCATGAGGTAAACAACAAATATGCCTCCAACGAAGATAGCTGTCCACATCTACTTAGTTTCGTTAGTGTCATCTCTCATGCTGTAGTTTGCAGCTTGCTTGCCTTTGGACTTGACATGATACCAGAATCGCACATCTGTGTTTGGAGGTTAATCATCTCAATAGGACACCCGGCAATAGTCAAAGGCGTCGCATTCCAACCTCCAGTAATGGCTCCGATTCCCGAGCCATAGGACAAACCAATCTCGGCAAGGAATAGACCGATACCAGCTCCTGTAGCTATCTTGATAGTCGACGGAATCAGTTTGACGACCCATTGTCTCAGGCCTGTAAGTGCGAAGAAAATAAAAATGAGCCCCTCAAGAAAGACTGTCGTCAGAGCAACACCATAGGGGACTTTACCAGAACCTTTGTATCCGACCACGTGGAAAGCGAAATAGGCGTTGAGGCCCATATCCGGCCTTTCGGAGGGTTAGTAGTGGCCTTGATGTGAGATTATGAACATTAGGCTGTCTCTTACGCAAGGGCTATGGGTAAACTGGTGACAAGACCAAACATGAAGCTGGAGAGTGCAGCCATGATCGATGTGGCCATGACGAGATCCCGTCTGACCTCTGCTAACATGTCAGTCGTTTTCTTTGAGTCATATTCGAACCGTATACCTTCTTTGCATGTTTTATAGCTGGGGACTTTATCACAGCCATTTCGATTCTTCTCATCACAAATGCAAGGTCCGCCAGTCTGTGAAAGAATGAAAGCCTAACCAAAGTGTCTGCAAACTTGAGGAATTAATGGACTTACCCCTTCAACCCACATTGACAGCAATGATATATGTCATGGCCGCAAAGGTCGTCCCACCAGCACGGAGTTCGTTCAGAAACGTTGTCCCTGCAATCTCATCGAGCTAGAGCACGTGGATTGTATTAGCTGAAAGATTAACGACGAGTACTGGAATGTCTCACATGACTACTGCCTTCTAGTCTGAAGAAACGACCAATGAAGAAGGACACGACGAGGCGATTAAACCTTATGATGGGACTGTACTTTGGCCTGCGTATTTCCATGATGCTTCTAGTTCGAGAGGTGAAGGCGTTGTTCGAGAAACTCAAAATCACGAACCTTTGTTAGGGTCTTGAAGAACCGGGCACAAAAGAGTAAAGAAGTCCATGATGAGAAGGACCGGGAGTGTGATTACGACTGTCGGAAGAACTAACATTGAAAGGCTTTCTATACGAGCAAACTGGTGTACATATTTTGCTCGCAAGCCACATACTGCAAGTCGGATGCAAGGCGGCGATATTGACAATCATTGCGCAAGGATCACACAGAGGTCATGGAGGATTGTGCCACACTAAAGTCTGAAGCGTGAGCGGGAGACCCGAGTTGGGACGGAAAGGAGGTTGGATACCCGTTCCCCGGTGCAAGGGAGTCTAGTTTAGTGCTGTACATTAGCATGGGAAGTAAGCTTGTGAACAAGGATAGCTGATGTACCTCAGACGGTGTCCAATCAAGGGCCTCTGGGGACATGTCTGAATGCCTGCTCAGGTACAGACAGTAGGTACCATGTGTTTTATTTATTAACTTTAACTAGTCCTGCCCATATCTTCTGCCCGATAATATCCCACGTGGAACCAGACTCGGACTTTTACTCCAACGTTTATGAACAGTCAACCAGGTAAGATGGAAGTGTGCAACTGTTGGACGGAAGTCGGTAAATGAAATGGCCTGACACATACATGAACCCCCAGCCGGTTTGTCTCACAGTTGCCAGCCACTTGACCACCAACACGTTTCCCTGGATGATCGTCTTGGCTTACGTGTGCAGCTCATCAGGGGTCTCGCCCATCTAAAAAATGCGGTTAGATTTTCTGAGGGTAAATGCTCGTTTGGAAACTTTCCATAGCACGCGGGACAAGGTTCAATTGGAACTGACGGCTGCAAAGTTATCGATGTTGACTAGCTTCTCGCGGTAAGGCGCTGACTTGTTAGCCTCGACAACAGACACCACGGGACCCCGCAAATGGTTTAGAACCATAAGCCAAGACCTTACCGCAATTGCCTTGGAATTACAGAGTAGTTGGTGCTACCTTGAAGCCACAATACCGTGCATACTGCAAATGGGAGGCATTAGCTTGCTGGATTGTTGTCCGTGTCGTCTGTCTGTTGGTAAATATTGCCAGGAGGATGCTCTTGAGATTCTGTCGCTGCATGAAACCGAAACACGACCCAAGCCGTGTTTCGCAGAAGCAATCACACAAGTGTCTTCCTCTTTAAGCCAAGGTTGCGAGACTGAACATTTACATGCATGCATTCAACACAAAGACACTGTAAGCATTTCGAAACCGAGGCATGCAGATTGTCAAAGCAAACAATACAAAAACAACCGTGCACATAATAGCAGGGTGAATGGACAGACTCAGCCGACCGGTCAGATGAGGCGCTCTATAGCCGCAAGCCACACTAACCAGCCGTATCGAGACCTGGAATTCAGGTACATGATCGACCCCTCCAGACTCCTTCTGGTTTCCCGCGCTGCAAGGAACACGAGGGGAATTGGGCCAAGATCAAACAGTTGGTTGTGTGACTTGCTGCTGAACAGATGAGATGGCGGTCTCGAGGGGGTTGTCTGTACCAACATAACCAAACTCTCGGGTCTTGTGGCTCATCTCTCAAGCCACGAGCTTCCCGTTCATGTCACTTCCTAAAACAGAGAGAAATGGTGCGGTCCAGAATACGCAAAAGACGACAAAGTTCAGCCCTGCATTCGCCAGCTAAAGCCGAGTCTACCGCCAAATCACGGACTCGACTTGTCCGGGATTTAACTTATTCCCAACCAGGAAAAGGGTCAATTTCATACTTTCTTACCCCCAAATTCCAAAGACCATGTATGCAAGCAAGACCCCTCCCCATTTCCTTGCTCTTTTTGCTGTCTGTTTCCCACTTTAGCTTCAACTGCATCACAATCCCATGTCGTTTGCACTTGTTTCGCGAGTGGTATACAATAATTCACCATGGCATTGTTGACACAGCACGACACAGAGCAACCTACTCCTGCATCTGCCAGAGCAGGACGAATCCGCTCGATATTACGGAAACCAGCATCAAACCTCGCCCTGCGCATCTCGGACCTGGATCGATATCGCCTCAACATGTGGGAAGTCAGCTGGGCGGCCCCCAAAGAGTCGAGGAAGGAACATCGCGAAAACAAAGAGTCTGCTCCCAAAAGTGCGTCGCAGACAGGACGATCCTTGTTCAGTCGGGGATCATCTTCGTCGTCGAACGATATACCGATATTCAGTAACCTCTACAAGAGGAGGAATAATGTTGAGACGACATCACCGACTGCGTCAACTTCCACTTCGTCGACAAAAACCTGTGCGACGGCAATGGGCAATTATGAGCTTGACTCGGATAGGCTTTCCGTATTTTCTACGAGCAGTGAGCAAACAACGGTGCATGTTTCGCATTTCGTTGATCTCAAGGATAGAAAGCATGGTCAATTGATAGACACCAGTCGACCTTTGCCAGGTACATTTACTCTGCAATATGTCATGGATATACTAACAAACATGTACAGATTCCTATGACCGCAATAATTCACACAACGATCCCCCTTCACCGACACTGACGACGTCGTCTGCGCCATGGGATACAGATACACTCGAGAACGTCCTGCTACGTCCATGGCCTCTTATCCAAACTCTCAGCGAAGACTCTTTCATCGCCCGAAGCACAGAAGCGTGTTCAATACCACGTACATCTTGTGATATCCCGTATCTCATCAACTGTGGTGTGACTATTATGGCGACTTCGAGCGTCAAGTCCAAGTCACGCGGTCGCTCATCGAGCAGCAAGTCCGTACCCATGACCAGTTGTCTATTACAACTCCATGCTAATACGAGACAGATCAAATCCACCACCTCTACCTCCCCGTCCACACAGCAGTCGCTCGTACACTCCTATGCCCAGAACACCACGGCGCATGGCGTCCTATAACAACTCACTAAGAGCCGAAGCCCTAGACAGCTGGAAACCTCCGAATGAATGGGGCTGCACGCCTACAGAACCGTCATTTCAATTTCCAGACAATGTCGACTTGCCGGAGCCTGACATACCAAAGGAACTGAACGCGATGCAACTCGATGTTAAGCGTTTAGCGCGAGAGGACAACATGGCCAGGCTGTTGCGATTGACCGAGTCTCGTGACATGAAAGTATCTCCTAGCTCCAGCCAAGACATGGAGATTGAGAAGATGCAGTGGATGCTGTCCGCACTATACAATATGGACGGCCCCAATTACCCCGAGATCAGCAACGAGAACACAGAGTGTGAACCTTCTGATCCACCGAAAAAGGTTCTTGCCTTATATGAAACACCAGGTAAGAATACCTCAAGTCGCTGTTCTGATAATTTCACTGACATGATTCAGCTGTCACCTCATATCTGGCCGCCGTCAACCACAGTAAACAGGTGTATCATCTTTCAGCAGCACCTCTGTCTCCCATAACATATCCAAATATTCATCCAGTCCTTTCACCAGTACGATCACCTTCAGCTTTCCCTGTCGCACCGTCCACCATCGAAGCTGTCCACTCCTTACGGCTTCCCTTAGTTATGCCTTCGCAGGATATTCCTGCACTATTGCGAAACATTCACAGATGTCTGGAGCCAGGAGGTTCACTGTATCTTACCATCATCGATCCACTCCCTCTGACGAGCACACTTGGCCCATTACTCCGAACATGGATCGAAGACCACTTACTCTTCAACCTTGAAGCAAGTTTCCGATGCACTAACCCTAGCAAACTTCTACCTCTGTGGCTGAAGACTGCATCGCTACTCGTTGATCCCAATCTGGTGGAAACAAGTCAATTTTACGCCATTCCGCTCGACGATAGCCAGTTACAGTATGTGCGAGATGGGCACGAGTCCGAAGAGGGACTAAGACAGGAGCTTCGCAACATTGTGGGACGGATGCTATGGATGGAGATTTGGAGAGAATACATCATCGCTGATAGCTGGTGGTGGGATGATCCGAATATTCTTCACGAGTGCTCGCAGTTGCAGACGACATGGGAATGGCGGTTGATTGAGGCTGTAAAGGATAGTTGATTCATCATTTTTGTTTTTTCATTTGTTTGGTGGGATCTTTAGATAGCATTATACCCTCGGTATCTTAATAGTCTTGTAACTACCTATTTTAAAGAATAGACTCTCGTTATCCGCTCCCTGCCAAGACCTCTTCCACAGTAGTCTCTCTTGCAATATACGGGATCCCTGGACTTGGTGTCGCCTTCTCATACCTGAACACCTTTCACTGAGTCGGTTTGCACGATTTTGGCTCCCAGCCTTTTGGTTTGAGAACTTGTCCGTTTGGATCAAACCCTGGTGCGACTGTGGTATGTCAGCTCGTTTGATCCTCTGATTCATTCTTGTGTGGCGAATAATTACCTGTGGTACCAACGAGCGTCCATTCTCCCAAGCTTCTTGCACTCTGCCATTGACTTTTCTCGACAACCGCCTGGGGCCTCTGACCTCCAAAAAGATCTGGTCCCATAACGTAGTCTTTGCCACAAGATCCGTTGTTGTAAGAGACAGACAGAACTAGAGGTGCACCAGCGTAATAGTGCCAGACCTCAGCGGCATCGAGTGTATGCCAGAGCGATTGACCTGTAGAGCCTTGAAGAAGGTAATAGATGGCCGTGCTGATAGATCGGTTCGTGCCAGGTACGACGTCGGGGTCTTTGAAGGTCTGGTAGAAATAACCCCCTTCGTCAGATGTCTCCATGTTTAGAAGATCGATGATTTGTCCTGCGGAACATTCGTTAATTGGAGTTTTGCTCCTCTGTACTTGCTTGTTGAAGGCATTGGGGAGATGAAAGGCAAGGCTGAAAGGTAGCCAGAATAGAGCTAGGGAGTATTGCATTGTTAGGCAAATGGATTTCTTGTTTTGTGAATTTCTTTTTCGACGAAGTGTAGATGTGATCTCTGAGTCGACTCTGGCTTGAGGAGCGCTTCAATGGTATTTATCCCTATTGTAGTCGGCAGCGTCGGGATGACGCTGTGTATGAGACTGCTGTCAGATTCAGCACTTGCAAAGAGTTAAGCGCTGACAATCTGATCCACTCTGACGTGTAGACTTTGATTCAGGGCATCTCATTGATTCGGTTTTGAATCACAATTCACGTTGGCTGTTACTGGCTGCTATGTCTATCTCGATGAGAAACCCCAGCTTTGCTTCGTTTGCTTATTAACGACTTCCCACCGTAAAGTCCTCGATCAGTCATTTCTCCTTAGAGTTTAATAACTACCACACTAATTGATCATTAAATACAACTATTTGACTAGTTCTTGCCTACTTATATGGACGACATTATTGTCAAGCCCTCGGCAAACGCCGCACGCCGCTATAAAATATCACTTGCGGGGTGGCCCGATACGAGATTGCCCTCAGATAAGAATGCATACATAAACTGTCCATGAAGCATCATTAAACGCTCGTCAAAACTAATTCGACCTCAAAATGACCTCCAAAACACCCCAAGAACTTCTCTCCGCTCTCCTTCAAACCCTTGAGCATGACATTGTCCCATTGACAGAACAAGGCGTCGCCTCAGGAAGCAAAGTCTTCGGCGCTGCCATCCTTTCGTCACAAACCCTCAAACCGCTCACAGTTTCAACAAATTATGAGCGGTTATCTCCTCTGCTTCATGGCGAGATAAACTGCATTCAAACCTTTTACACCAAGACCTTCCCTGATCCAAAAACTCGACCAAATCCTCGAAAGGAATGCGTCTTTTTCGCAACTCATGAACCGTGTAGTCTGTGTCTCAGCGGTATCACATGGTCTGGCTTCAAAGAACTATACTATCTTTTCACCTACGAAGACAGCCGCGACCAGTTCTCTATCCCGTATGATATTGATATCCTAGAAGAGGTTTTCCGTGTGAGAGCGGAAGGAGAGAGTGACACGGCGTTGAAGGACAGAGCTCTTTATAATAAGACGAATAGGTTCTTTACGGCCAAGAGCGTTCAAGATCTCGTTAATGAGATTCATGATGAGGACGAGAAACAGCGTCTCGACGCTGAAGTCAACAGAGTCAAGGCTCTCTACAATGCGCTAGGTGAGGAGTATCAGAGGAATAAGAACAATGAGATAGAGACTTCAAGCACATGGAAATAGAGTAAGAATATTCGTATCGTCGTATTTATTCATCCTCCAAGTTAACTATTGCGCCCATCTGGTTTCACGAGCTTTACACCTTGTTCCTTCTCGGTATCAATTGAAAAACATTCCTACACCAACAAACATACTAACAATAACCGCGACAATAGGCGCAAACCCCGCGCCATTCATCGTCGAAGCTGCATTGTCGTCATCTTTACCTTCACTCTCAGTTTCATTAGTATCTTTCATATCCTCTTCTTTATAGACCATCCCAACAGCGTGAAACCTCTTGATGATATCAACCTCACTGAGATCTGTAGGCCAGGCACCAGCTGCAGTCGTGAATGGCACGGTCATTTCAGTGCCATCAAATGTACGAAGCGAGAAGATAGCATCTGACAGCACGCTTGTTCCGACGGTTTTAGCTGATGCAATTGCGGATAGCGGCGCGGTCCGTTGACAATAACTCGAATATGTGCCTGACTCAAAGGGCTTGACGGATGAAAAACAATCCCATCCCAGGGCACCCCCCGTCCAGCCACTAAAGCGACGTGAGAATTATGGTTCAATTTGGAGAAGCCGGCGATGCCAACATACCTTGGGCAGCAGAGTGCAAGAGTCTCTCCAGGTTCCAAGACGCCACCCCATATATCTTCAGCGCCAAGCAGGTAATCCGCGGTGACAGCCTTCGTGAAGACACCATCTTTTGTCGCCTCGTCACCTTGTGCAAAGACCCCAGCAGTTGTCCAGCCTTTGGGACAAATCACACCGGGGGAAAAGAAGTCTACTGTAGGGTGGCCCCCGATCTTGAGGTTTCGGCTGTTTATCTCGTCGTGGGCTGAGCCAGATGGGTAGCAGTCACCCATCTTGGCACCACATGAAACTGCCCCGTATTGATCAGAGAGTTCGCTTGCGTTGGCATAGTAAAGATGGTCTGTCGTTGCGGTTGTGCATGATGCAGGGGGCTCGTAGGTTGTTGTTAGAGGGCCCAGGTTGGTGAAGTGGTAGCCGAAGAATTCTGTAGAAGTTGGCATATTGTCAATTTGAAGAAACAGATGAAGCAACTATCGATGAACGAAAAGACGTTAGGCGAGATGTCCATTTAAATAAGCTTAAATGATGACTGCAGTAATATGCATTAGATAGTTGCAGTTATCTACTGGGTTGTCTGGAGCTATGAAATGCCTTGTTATTCGCCTTGGGCGCTGCAAATTACCCGATAAAGCTTGATCGGACTTGGCTCTGCGGCATGGAACAACTCACGGCCAATGATAGTGTGAAGACAGACAAGAGCTGAGGAGTCAATCAAGTTTTTAAATCCGGGGATTACTCAATTAGGCGGAAACAAACAGTTAGAACTCGTTGGAGACATGCTTGTTGGTTTCAATTACCCTCATGACGTAAAAAAGCAAACAATAAAGCACATATTAGGTCATTTCACTACACATTCGAGAGGACAAGGGTATTAAAATCATGGGAAGGTATTATAAATTAATAATAACCATGAACTAACTATTGATAATTCCTAACCAATGTTGCCCATGGTCGATATGTATCAAGTATATCAATCGATCGTTCAATCCAGAATCTACATAAAGACAGCGATGACTGCGGGGACAGCCAGCATAAGGCCAGTTCGAACGACGCTACCACCGCTGACAGGGACAGGGGTGGGGGCAGTGGCGGGAGGAGTTCCAGCAGCAGGGGGAGGAACAACAGCCGGGGGAGGGCCAACTGGGTGAGAGGCCACAGGGGGGACCTCAGAAGGAGGAGCGTAGACGGGAGGAGGAACAACAGAGTGAGGGGGCTGGGCAACAGGGGTGCTGACAACAGGAGGGACATAGGAGCTAGGGACAACAGGAACCACGGGAGTAGGAGTAGGGACAGTTCCGTTACCGTGAGGAGGGTAAGGGACAGTGGCGACAGGAGGGAGAACGGGCTTGTCACCAGTGGGCTTCTCAGGAGTAGGAGCTGAGTGAGTGGGCTTCTCGTTGGCCTCAGTGGTAGGAGCAGGGGGGTTAGGAATCTCCTTGCTGGGAACACCAGTGGTCACGTGGGGAACCTCGGAGCCACCAGTCTTGGTGGACTTGCCAGTCTCGGGGCAGTAGGTGGTGCTCTCGACGATGGTGACGGTGGGAGCAGGAGGAGAGTTGGTGGGAGGCTGGAAGGTCTTGGTGGTGCGAGTCTTGCAGGGGACGATGGTGGTGAGGGTGTCGGTGATGGTGGTGACAGGCACAGGAGCAGCGTGAGTAGATGTGGTCATGGCAGGGACAGCACCGGTCTCAGTCGCAGGGCAGACGTAGGTGCTCTCAATGATGGTAGAGGTAACGACCTTCTGGGTGTAACGAGCAGGGCAGTTGATGACAGAGGCAGCACAGCTTGTGATAGTGTAGACCTTGGTAGACTTAATAGTGCGGGTGACATCGCCGTAGGTACCGTTACCGTGGGCAGGAGTGGCGATGACAGCAGGAGCAGTGGTGACGGGCTTGGCAGCAGATCCGTACAGAGGAGCACTACCAGTAGCCTCGGGATCAGCAGAGTTGACAGAGGCGTCAGGGGTAGCATAACCCTGAGTAGCCTCAGATCCAGCAGGGACGGTAGTGAGAGAGATGACTCGGGTGTGAGACTTGTCACCGTCCTTGCCCTGGCCAGCTTGCTCGATGAAAGAACCAGTAGAGCCACGGTTGGGCATGCAGACCTTGGCCTTGGCAGCAGTAGCAAGCTCGACGGTCAGAGTAGGAGCAAGGTTGAGTTCGAGGATGTCACCAATCTCAACGTTGAGATCGACAGCGAGACCGAGAGTAAGAGCAATGACCTCGTCAACGGAAACGGCGCAGTTGTCAGTAGCGACAAGAGCGGCAGTGTACTCGAAAAGGCTGACCCAGACAGCGACCTTGGCACCGGCTTCGATGTCGAGAACGGGGATGTCGAGGTCGGCTTCAAGGTCGATTTCGGTTCGGAGGCGGAGGCCAAGCTGGAGGTTGACAGCGGCGGAAAGATCGACCTCAGCAGCGACGCCGATGGGAAGGGCCTTGGCGACAAGTCCCTCGAGGGAAACGTCGACAATGTCCTTGGTGAGGAGAGAGACCTCGACGAAAGCCTCCTCGCCGAAAGCAAGGTAGACACCAGCAGAAAGATCGATAGCAGCATCGACACCGACAACAAGGTCAAGGGCGATAGCAGCGCCAGCCTCGGCCTCAAGAAGTCCGGGGACCTCGATCTCAAGAGAGGGAGAAGCAAAGAGCTCAATGGACTCCTGGACAGCAGCAGAGGCAGAAATGTCAATCTCAACGTAAGCCTTGACTCCACCAAGACCGATACGGACGCGAGGCTCCTGGAGAAAACCCTTGACGAGCTCAAGGGTAGCATCACCCTGGATCTGAGCCTTGGGGAGGTTGATGCCAAGCTTGATGGCGGCACCAGAAGCGGAAGCAGGGGCGGCGACACCCTGGAAAAGGGTGTGGTCCTCCCAGCTGTGGGCGAGAGGGCAGGTAGAAACACCGTTGGCACTGGACTGCTTGGTAGCGTTCAGAGGGTCAGCAGTGACCTTCTTGGGAAGGTCAGCGACAGTCTCCTTGGTAGAACCCAGGGAGACTCCAGCCTCGATTCCAGCTCCCTTGCCGCCGAGGGAAACATCGACACCAAGACCAAGACCGACACCGGGCAAAAGGTGAGGAGAGGCTTGGGCAACGGCCACAAGACCTCCCAAAGTGGGAAGCAAGTTAGAGAAATGCATATTGAAGAATCAAAACAAAAATAATGAGTGACTGGAGCAAATATTGCTTCCTAAAGTTTGAGTGGCTAAGAGAGTGACTGGAAGAGTACTGAAGACTGAAGAGCAAGAGAGAAAAGTCCAATTCGAAGCAGCAGATCAGCTGTGTTTTATGGCCTCGATTCACAACCTCATAATGGGATAGTATTGCAACTGTACGGCGTACATAGGGGGATTGCTTCCATGTTCATCAGCGGATACGGCTCAATCTCGCATGCCAATGTCACTCGACGAGCCGTTCTCCCACGCTCCGTATGAAGAGAACGGCCCAAGAGTCCAATTCTACATGACGATCGCTATTTCAGACCCTGGGCAGTTGAACAAAGCTAGCGGGGGTCAGGTGGCGCTTTCGCTGCGCGGATCAGCAACGAACCATTAGTATCGGGGATTTACAGGAATTAAATTAGGGGACGTGCTTGGAAAGATACTGGCGGATGGTCTTGTTTCGTTTCGTTTACTGACGAGTCTCAACTTTTTGATAGATGATTGTGACGTATTTTTAGAGGCGAGGGTTGCATCTACAGTGGATGAGTTGGGCGCAGCCCTTTGCTCATCCAGTTTCGGATTTCTTATTACTGGAATACGATCGCCTTTCTCGGAAACAGCGAATGGTACTCTGTGGTCTCATCTTGCCTACCTGGATCGATTCTGTCTCGACTGTCCGCTTTGACAGGTTGATTTGGAACTGTCACTTGAAATGGAGAACGGCCTGGGCTGTTTGTCAAGCCCCGGCAAATAAACTGCCGACTTAGCCTGTCAAAGCGTGATGCTAATAATGACTAGTCTAGTCTAGTCTCGCTGTCTCACTTGACTTGAGCACGACACGACGAGATGCTTTGACCTGAGCGGAATCCCATTCTATCTACAGAGTATCGATAAGATCAAATAACGACTGAACCGAGAGCGAATCATTGGCTGCTAAAGACCCTAGAGACATGGCAATTCACCGCCTGGGCGCAAAAAGCGGTTCGTGTGACAGGGGCCTTCGACTGATGGGCAGGGGAAAGTGGAGCGACATGAAGATCACTGAACAGTCATTGCCTGTTGGGTCAAAGGTGCCAAGCTTGTCAGGGTCAGGCTAGAAGGATGGCTTGTGCTGAGGAAGAAGCAAGACTAAATCATCTCTTCTTACTCCGTAGCGTAGCTCCTCTTTGGATCGAAAATGGAGAGCTAAAGATTGTCAGACGACAATTCTGAATGATCTGCAGAGGTTGCACGAACCAAGCCAATGCTAATCTAGGCGATTCAGTCACTGGAGAAGCACGTTCATGCACGAGCTCATGCATGATAGCTGATCAATGGATTCCATTATACTACCCTACATACGAATATTCAGACATCCAACTGCATACACTCAGTATTCTAGAAAAGATTTGAATACTGTGCCAAAGAGATTGTCAAGAAATGCTGTGCCATATATGGGCATGTGTAATATCGATAATCATAAAAGTTTCACCTGGGAAGAAAGACTCCTGACTTGGGTTGAACACAAAGAACTTTCACCGCCCTAATCAACCAACTGCAAGCAAACTTTAGACAATAACGACATCCTCATTGACAACGAACCTCGTAAAGACCCCTGGTCAATCGGTCAGAATCTATACAACCAATGAAATTGCTCCTGTCACCTGGCAAGGATGTGAATCTTATCAGTTCGCTCTGTCACTTCGCTATTAAATATTAATAAAAGCACTAGTCTATATATGTCGCAATTCGTTTCCGCAACGGCCAAATGTTAATCACAAGTCCAAATTACGCTCCTCCTCTTCCTTCTTTGGCTCCTCTTTCTCGGCAGCACCTGCGTCTAGACCCTCGAACAGATCCATCCCCCAGTGGATAGGATTCAACAGCCTCAGCTTCTTGTCTTGCTTTGCAATCTCTTCAAGTTCACTTTTGGTAAACTCGATTCCTTGAGAACAAAGGTTCTCGGCAATATGATTGCTATGCGTGCTCTTCGAAATCACGATCGTCCCGCGTTGTTGTCCCCAAGCGAGAATCGTCTGAGCGACTGTCGCGTTCTTCTCCTCGGCGAGCTTCACCCAGAACTCGTCATGCAGAATACTCGGGTATTTATCGCCGTACGTCGGATTCGTATTTGCGAGGGGTGATGCGGCGATCACTTTGATGCTTTCTTTCTTGTGGAAATCAACAAAGGACTGTTGCTGGAGGTAGGGATGTGTCTCGAATTCGTGAGCGTATGGCTGGATGCTGGCAATCTCGAGGATCTTTTTGATATCCTTTGGGGCAAAGTTGGAGAAGCCGATGTTGCGCGTCAGACCAGCGCGAACGAGTTCCTCCATGGCCTTCCAAGTGTCGATGAGGGAAGTGTTGTTATCCACATCTCGCGTCTCGGGAACCCAAGCCACAGGGTAGTGGATGAGGTACAGATCCAGATACTCAACGCCAAGATTCGCGATAGAGGTCTCGATAGCCTTGCGTACTAGTTCAGGACGATGATCCGTGTTCCACAGTTTACCGGTTACCCAAATTTCATCGCGTGATACACCTGAGGCTTTGATACCCTTGCCAACCTCTTCTTCGTTGCGCCATATCAGGGCAGTATCGATGTGTCGATAGCCACCTTTGAGAGCATATTCTACAGCAGGAACGACCTACATGACTTGTCAGTGATGCTTCTTGATGGAGAATGTAGAGATATATCTTACCACTCCTTTCCCAGCTAACCAAGTCCCCAGTCCAAAGGCAGGGATATCACGAACAGTCTCATTCTTGTTGAACTCTGGCATTTCAGCGGGTCCAAATGACGTCGCTATTGAAAGAATAGTGTATGTCACGAGACTGACAGCCGTGAGAAACGAGAAGGCCCTCACAAAGCTCATTGTCGGTTGTTGTTGTGAGAGAAAGCTGTATAATGATTTATTGTTTGTTGTTGGATGACGTGACTCAGATGATGCAGAAATATCAGGGACTTTTTTTTTTCTCTTTTGGAGCAGCTGACGACCCTGATAGTGGATGCCTACAGCGCTAAAAGCAAGGGTTCCATGACATCATTACATAAGCGTCTTGGCAAAACACATGACGTTTCGTCAAGTTTGGAAGCGGATGGACCGGGTAAGATATATATCAGTCACTAAATATTATATACCGCGTTTTCATCTAGAATACAGTAATATCCATAGTTGTCAGTATTCTTGGCGTTGGTTCTGGCAACTTGTGCTGTATCCGTAACACCCGAAACAGCCTATTCACTACGTTCATACTGATCATATCACACCAGGGACTGACTACCAACGAATATGATAAAACATAAAGTAAATGGGTATTCTATTTTTCAATGAACTGTACTCATCAGCCACCTGTCATGACTCCGTAGAACGTGCAACATGTTCTTTCCGGGCTGCCAACGCAAAGATCTACATATGCCTCACCAACAACACACAGTACTCCATCGAAAGTCCAGCCTTGATGATTCCACAAAGAGTAAATCACAACCAAAGTAACCACTCAACTTGAGAGGCCAGCCCCAAGCACTCTTTTCCGGACCATCCGAAGGTTGTCCTCAACTCAATAACTCACATCAACTTCGACCTAGTGAGCTCCGCCAGCAGAATTGGCGTTATCAGCACAAGACCAGGGGCTCGTTCCACCGTTAGCCTTCAATGAGTTGTTGATGCCAACAATAGAGCCATAAGTGCCTGCAACCATCATAAATGTACCAGCGATGATAACAAATATACTCCAGCCAACCATAAAGTACCATTTGAGTGACCTGTTCTTCAAGCCCTTGTTCCAGTTGTCATACAGCCACATACAGCCATACGGTTGAAAGCACATCATGGTGCCAAGTAGAGCACCAATGAGAGACACCAGGCCTCCAAACACAGGGATAGCGCTGGCAATAATGTACGCAATGATGGTGACACTTCCTGTGCAGGCTAACCAGGTGGCCCAGTGCACTATGCCATTGGAGTTGAGATGCTTTGTGCCACGCAACAAACGGATGAACATATACTTGGCAGGAATCTTGGCCATGTCAGTATGCATTTTATGAAAGGGAGGAACAATGTGCACTTACATGGGTCATAAGCATGGCAGTCACAATCAGTCCTGGGAGGGCAAAGCCATAGCAGACCTTCTTCATGAGGGCGCCAGCTGAGCCCAACGCTGGAGAGGCAACGTAGGATCCGCAATAGTAGTAGACCACAATACCGATAGTGATATATGTGATTGTCACGATCGACTGGCAGGTTATCAAGGAGCGGGTGTAGTTCTTTGGCTCACGCATTTCAGCAGCGATTTGAAAGAAGGCCGGCGTTCCAGAGAATGCAAAAATGTGAGACGACACTGCTGTAATACCATCGACAAAGCTTGGGTTACCAACAAGCTTCCAGTCAGACTTCCAGTGGCCTTCTTCAGGGCGTGGTGCAGCTGCAGGGCGATCTTGAACACCGACGGCCACAGTGACACAGAAGACTGTGAGGAGTATCAGTTCTCATTTTTCTGGTGATATGACCCATACAGGCTTGAAAAAAAGGGAACTTACTGGCTGTCATGATACAAACCAATCCAACCCAGGCGAGCCATCCGATCTTGCCCAGCGTACGGATACTAGAAAAACAGAAACCGAGAATAGCGGCCACGGCCACAAACACAGCTGTGCAAGCCGCATGTGAAGAAACAGAGTTGAGACCGATGGAGATACCCAGCATCGCCGAGCCAGCTACAAAGATCCAGTCTGAAAACCTTGTTAGTAAAAGCGCCATAGAAAGGTATTCGTTACATACAAAGCATGAAGACAGTGGCGAGAAACTCGCGACCAATTCTTCCAAATATCAAGTATCCAGCATCATCAATACCGTAAACCTGTGGATGGCGCCTCTTGAACACGCCGATCATATAATCTGACCAAGTTGTGATGACGGCCACTGCGATGAGGCAGATAATTCCGGGAATCAAGCCCAAAGCATCAAATGTTTGAGGGATCGATAGAACACCAAGACCAATTTGGGTTTTTGTCATTAACGCGACTGTTGCGATCCATCCGACCTGTACGGAGCGTCAGTCCAATGTTTTCAGTGATAGATAGACCAGGGCGTGAAACGTACATTGCGATAATTGGGTCCATCTTCTGACACTTCGCCAAAGACAGCATCGTCTATGCGCTGTGAGGTTCCTTCGTTTTGAGAGCAATTTGAGTTTGAGCGTTGGATTCCTTCCAGGTCTGAAGGAATCTCTTCTTTTTTAGAGGGGGACATATTGAAAGACTTCGCTGTTCAACTGGCTGCATACAAGCTTCGCACGGCAAAGGTCAGGCCAGGGTGAGGGTGAATGAAGAGAAAATGGGTCGAGCAGAGTCTGGAACGGCAAGAGAGTCTTGGAATCTGGGGAAGATGGAGCCCAAGAGGCAAGGGGAGCGTCATGACCTTTTAAAGTCCATCTTTCTATGACTACAAGAAACTGATTTCCCCGGATTATACTCGATCGAGGCTCTATTCCTATCTATCCCTGCTCCACTCTGGCTCCATAACCCTATCATCTCCGTATCTGGAGGATCGGTGCTGTGGATTGCAAGTCCCAGGGGTGATTGTGTTGGGTTAGTTTGACGGGGGACCAATCGTCAAGTGCGCGATATAATGTTCCTAGTCTAAGTTGATCAATGCGGACCGAGATAAGCCAGACAAGGCTATATTGCTATCGTTTGTGGATTCAAAGAGTGGAATATGAACCAAGGTTGTCTCGTTTGACTGCGTGATATTGTACAAGACCACACGGTGATCAGTTACAAGTAGATAAAACAAGAGATAGGAGCAATCAGCACGTTACTACTGCGCAGAAAAAACCTCAAATCGAAACGTCTATATCATAATGGGTGGAGTCAAGTATACAAGAACGGTAATTCTCTCTACATACGTAACTGTGGACCGCCGTTGAGACATGTGCAACTATAACCGAATCGCTTTACGAGACCCTGTGGACTATCTGCACTGCCACCGTCCCTGCAAGCTACCACCATAAGGCATGGTCATGTTGCCTCTCATAACCATCCGTTCGTATTCATGCTATGCTTAATACTGTGTCATATGTATCAGAGTGAGGTAGCACGCGGCGATCTCGGGGAATATTCCAACTTTTTGATACACCAGCCTCTCCAGTAAAGAGTAAAGGGCAACGTAGGAAGGAAAGTCGAGGCAAACAAACTCAAAGCTCCACTACACTCTGCCTTTGTATCTTCCTTTCCTTTTTCCTTCCTCTTGCGTATCATTTCTATGCTGATCATCTTCTAGGTTCGGTATCACGGCATTTATCGCCGATCACGCTAGCGCATACCGTCTCCGGCCTCCGAGGTTGGTCACCCGAACCATGGCGACGGCTGAATCTGATAAAATCTCTTGGAGAATTCTTGGCTCATCTGATGAGGCATACACACCTTTATGACAGCTCGTCGATTTTCGTTGGCTGTTCTTTGTTCCTTGCAGTACAGTATGAGGTATTTGCGTAGAGTTGCATCACTGGGTCGTTTCCCTTTCCGTAGGGGATATCCTTAGTAGCACTGTGCATGACTTATACCCTGTACAAAAAGTTTCTAGAAGGCTCGGCTACAGTGGCCATCCTTTCATATTTCGCCTTGCCCCAGAATGCTTGTGGATATTGACTGACGAGCCTTCATGTCGAGTCATGTTTTCATTGTGTACTCCGTAAACAAAAAGACGATGCAACGCGGAGTGAAACACCGTCTCCATAACGGAGTTTACTCGTCCTTGCCGCATTACGTAAGAGATATTACAGAGTCCAGGATTGTGGAACATAGTAGTTCTGGATTTGATGCTAGTATTGCCCGTTTGTAGAGGTTACTGTAGTAGCCCTTGAGCGTAGGAAGGCATCCGTGATATCAATGCCCGCCGTGAGATTGGTGGATTTTTAATGCAATGCAGTACGTACACTGATTATCAGATTCTGTCCCAGCCATGCGGATACGTATCTCTTTAAGACCCAAAGTTGTTACTTTTAGCGCCCCCCACTAAAAAGACCCACTTTTGCGTAATTTCCTGCTGTAACTTTAAGCTATACTCTTAATCGGTATTATTATAATCGTCATAAAGTTAAATAAATACTAAAAAATATAGAATTAATAAAAATTAAAGGTATTACTATAAATTCTAGCTTAAATAATTATATTCCTTATAAAAATAGTATAATTCTACTTACTATAAGGGTTTAAAATGCTATTTATAAATCTATATTTAATATAACTTTTACGCCTAATAAGGAGCCTACCTAAGCCGCTAAAAACCCTATTAACTTTATGCTTCTATATATTATATAATATATTAGTAAGGCCCTTATAACTGACTTTAATCTAGTTAACCTTTTCTATAAATTCTTATCTATTTTTATAGTAAATAGCTAGGCTTTTTAAATAAATCTAGCTAGTTATAATTATAAGGGCATTATATAAAAGGATATAATAGCTGCTAAGCTATTACTTTTCCTTAGGCTTCTTATTTATATAACTCTCTTTCCTTTAACCTATTATTATAACTTCTAAAAGGACCTTATAGTTATAGAAGAAGGTCTTTTATATTAAATAACCTATTAAATACTAAAAAATTAATTCTTCTTCCTATATTGCATTATCTAACTCTATAATACTAATACCCTTAATCTATATAAGGTTAAGCTATATAAGGTATATTAAAAGGTTAACCTATAGTTAGATATTATTAAAGCTGCCTATTTATGCCTCTATTAGCTAGAAAGCTTTATATCTATTAATAAGTATATAATCTATTATATTAAGTAAAGCGATAATACTATAAGAATACTAAAGAAACTAATTAAAAAGAGATATAAGCTTTAGGTTATTATAGAGGTAGGTTATTTTATTAATTAGTAATAGTACTTACTAAATTATAAGATAACCCCCTTATAATATTACTATTAATAGCTCTATATTTAGTCTTTTAATTATAAAATAATATTAAACCTAACCTAATTAGTTATTATTTTCCTTATAGATATACTATTAAAATTAACCTATTATATCTTTATTAATAACCTCTTCTTATTAGTAAAGCTATTTTAAGTTCTCTATAAATAAGGCTTTACTACTATAAGTATTATATACCTTAACTTAAGTATTTATTATAATCTTATAGAGTTAAAAGCAGAAGATAAAAAGGGTAAACTATAGTATACTTAGAATAACCTTTATAAGAAGACCTTACCTAATAATTAAATATCTAATATATTTCCTAGCATTTTTATATCTATTTTATTAATTTAATATTTACCTTAGGTGCTATATCTAGCTTAAAAGGATTAAAAGCTTATTATAATACTTATAACTGCCTTCTTAAGTAATAAAAAGGTTACTATATAATACTGCTATCTAGCTATAATAAATATATAAAATTAAGCTATATAAGAAGCCTTTAGTAATAAGGCTAACTGGAAAATTATAATCCTTAAGTTCTTATATATATATAATAATTATATAAATACTATAGATTATAGTAATTAGCTTTATTTCTATAATAATTAAAAGTATTAAGCTTATTATAGAAGGTATTATATTATCGCTTAAAGCTTCTTACTTAAGGTTATTATTATTAACAGCTTCCTCTTATAGGTATAATAGCCTAAAGCCTATAAGAGCTAGATAAAGTTACTTAAAGACTAGTAAATACAGCTAGCTATAGCGCTATATAGCTATTATAGCCTTAAAGCTAATAGCTAAAAGTATAATTAGGCTGCTAATATAATTATACCCTTTAATAGGTATAGGCAAGATATATATAATAACTGCAAGAAAAGCTACTATTATAGCTATAAAGGCCTTATTGAGATAGCCTTATAACCTAAAGAGAGATACCTTTAGTATATAAAGAAGGTCTATATAGAATGCAATATACCCTTATATACCTAATAGAAGTATTAGGACTTCTTCTATAATATATAATACTAGTAAATTTAAGTACTTATTCTTACGGCATCGACTGACCTTTCTGATAGGCTCTAACCCTTGCCTTGCTAATCAGGCACTAAAAGTAACAACTTTGGGTCTTAAAGAGATTAACAGGCTTTCGTAAGTCGCCTAACAGATAGCCGGTTGGCTCTGTCGTAATGTCACGCCATACTGTGGCATGCTATCCGTAAAGACAATGCTACTACGGCTCTGCCGTCTTCTTGTCTATCTGCGTATCATCCTCGGGATTACCGGTAGTCCACTATTGCCAGTATGATGTCATTGTTAGAATATTCCTTGTCCGTTGATCTGACCAAGTCTTGAATTTTGTTCCATGGCTAACATGGGCAAAGTGTTCTCTTTGACTATGAAAAAGTTAATATTGAAAGAAATGAAACCGGTGCTACCAACGATTTGACCCACAGAGACAGCGGGCCTTGTCCCAGGATGATGCCGTATCGCATAGTCCACTGTATTTACACAGCTGGCAAGTCTCGTGGAGTTCTGGAGATGCTGCACAGGGATTTTGAGAGAACCTACTAATGGAAACTCAAACAAACTTTGGCTCGAGCAACCTTCAGTCAAGAGTTCACTCTGAGTGTTCAGAAATTTTGTGTAGGAAGGATTTGTAGGACAGTTTGAGGTGAAAGACCAGATGGCAGAGGAATTATTATGATACAAGCTCGACTGCCGGATAACGGATCTTTGGCTCATTCCCTTTATACATACATCATAACAAAAATTGTTATTAATCACTTAAATACGGTGATTAATAACGAGCTTCTCGCGGCTGACCTTCCCCTGCCAAACATCACGAATTCCTTGGAGACCTTCTTCCACGCCCTTAACAACCCTGGTCCTGGGCGGTTCCCAGTACTTTTCATGATTCTCAACCAGCCATTTAATTCCTTTCTCAATACGCGCCTGCCACGTTTTCATCTTGGCCACTTCACCCTGCCTGAATTCTTCGCTCCACTCAGCACCGTCATTGATAATGTCCAGCACCTCGACAGGACGGAAGTTGAGACAAAAGGCATAAGTCGGATCTTTCTTGACTGGAAGAACAGAAGTAAGACGCAGCTCACTTGAGGGGACCTTGGGATCGCAGCATTGACGAGCCATGCTCGATGAGCTCCGGTCGTATTTTTCCTGAATTTCTTTCTCTTGCTCTTTTGTGAGGCCTTCAAAAACGCCTAGACCGGTAGAAACTGCGTCAAAGACAGTCTTTAACAACCAGCCTGAGGATTCAATCAAGGTGCGAATGTCCTGTATAACAGTTGGACTCTTGTAGTCAAAGGTGTGACTTGCACCAAGTCCCTTCAATGCCTCATGGTTTTGTGGTGAGGCAGTCGTGATAATTGGGTAGAAGCCAGCTGCTTTTGCAAGTTGGATAGCAGCTTGCCCAACGCAACCTGCACCACCCCAGACGAGGATCGGTTCATCTTTTGGGTTGTCGCCAGGAATATCAGCAGGTGCAAACCCATATCCCAGGACATTAAAGAGACCGTCCATCGCCGTGCCCCCGCCGGCGAGAAGTGTCACAGCTGTGATGGGGTCGAGATGGTCTGGCCTCAGAAACGTCATCAACGGTTCTGCGAGCAGAAAGCTCTGATGAGCGCCGAGATAATTAGGTCGACGGTCGTACATCAGTGAAATACCGAAGACATTTTGACCAATCTTAAACGGGGATTCTGGACCGACTTGCTTGACGGTTCCGGTGAACTCGTAACCAGCAACGTAGTTGGTCATATTCATGTACATGTGTCGAGTGTCGGCCGGGTTGATTCCCGAGTACTGCACATCAACCAGTGATTGTGCACTTTTTGGAATGTATGGTTCCCGAATGATGCGAGTCTCGTGGTTGCCCTCGGAGAGCATGTAGATGGCTTCGTTAGGACGGTCCATAGTGTATGTGCACTGAATGTGTCAACGTAGACGGGTAACTTATATGAGCTGAGTATGCCAAATTTATGGACTTATCAGTTGGAACCAAAGTTTCCAAGGGCTAGAACTTAGAGATTCGGATGAGGGAGTGGTTTTATAGTATCAAATGCCAAGGTAATTGGTTTAACTTCAATCCCTATAGAATAAGCTATCCCTGGTCAATAACGCCATATTTCTAGTCTTGGACGGTGTCTTGGTAACAGCCACTAACGTTATTCTTAATAATGTGACCCATGCTTAATCTCGATAACGTTAAGTGATCAAGCCAACGGAATTTCCGACAACTGAGGGAGATACCCTCCCGAAATCCAATTGGTAGGACAGTCAGCTGAATCCCTTCGACAACTTCGTCAAGGAGCACAAGGTATGTAATCATGCTCGCTCTCCTAGCTTGCAGCTGATAGAAGAACAAGGCTTCACGTCACAAAAAACACTGTCACACGTTCTTCGTACAAGATAGTAGTAATTTCATTATCGCTTCTTAGTAGAACTATCATAAATCGTACATAAATAACACCATAACTAATACAGTCTTAAGCACTATCAAACCTTACCCTTGCCCCCCTTCTCTGCCCAACAATAGAAACAGGCGGATCAGGTACGTAAGGTATCTTTTTCTCTCCCTGCTCGACCTTTGGTCTGCGAGCTATTGAGGAACGAGTCGGAATTGGTACCTGATCTTCGATATCATCGTCGTCATCATCATCATCATCATCATCATCATCATCCACGGTCTCAACAGTGGCGTAATATCTCGGTTTCATTCTCTGCTCACCACCCTCCGATAGTCTCCTACTGACACGTCGTATATTGGTGCCATGTCGCTGCTCTGATACTGCTTCACTCCTGGCGTTGTCGTATTCCATATCTCGTGCTAGACCTAGGCGTCTTGCTCGAAGGTCTTCTTGGACAGGACTATCCTGTGTCTCGTAGCCTTGAAACAGATCGTAGTCTTCCTCTAGCTCAGCGTCTGAATCGTCTGCTGCTGGCTCGGCTGCTTTGCTGGGCCTCACTCGAATACGACCCTGGTTTGATGAATGTGCTGTGTGGTGCTGGACATATTGCCGTTCCTTGGGCGTGGGCTGAGTGACAGATGCACGACGTTGCAAGACGTGTCTGCGCAAGTTGGGCTCTCGCGATGAGCTGATAGAGATGACTGTCTGGTCTGCCCTTGGAACTGAATGATCTTGTCTCTGCGAGTGGTATCTCTGTAAAATTGGACGGAGAGTCTGGCCGTTATTCGATCTGCGTTCGACTAGAAGATCCAGAATGGTGTCGAGTTTGGACTCGATTTCCTTGCTATCGCCATGCCTGATCAAGGCCCTGTTCATTTCATTCTCATTCAGCCCAATGCTGTCCTCAATTAGGGCGGCTATGTCCCTTCTCTGCGATTGTAAATACGGGTTTCGATACCCTTGTCTCTCTCTGTCTTCGAGTAGTCGATTGATAATACCCACTAAATGATCTCGTTCTTGTCTCTCAACGTCGAGCGATCTTGTCTCTTCCATAGCATATTGGCTCGTGGTTGATACACTTCTGGGTCGACGAGTTGACAAAAGCCTTCCTGGGTCAGATCTAACTTCGGAGGATCTGTCTTCGAGGTGTCTTTGAAGACCATTCAGTCCTTCCAAGACTTGGCCCATTACCAGTAGCGTTCTTTGATCGTTTGATGATGAGGTGCCGTCTGTCCTTCGACTTGGTGTTTTCTTCTTTGGAAGTCGCTCAGGGACCTCTAGTATCGCACCTCTCATGATATATTCTGGACTGGAGGCTGGCTGTCTGGGGGCTAGCGGTTGAGGAGGTGGTCGTCTAGGTGTTCGGGTCGGGTACTCAGGATATGGAGGCGGAGGGGGTGGAGGTTCGTATGTAACGGCTGTGGTGTAGTCTTGGTCAAACTCCATAGGCGGCTGGCTGTATGGTCCTGGTTGTGAATAAGGTGTCATGGTAGGAGGTGAAGTGCCAGGGAAGTAGCTGTAAGGGTCAGATGGGTAGGAGTATGAAGCAGAATAATTGGCAGGATAGGTGGAAGGTTCTCCAGGGCTTGGTTGAGGATACCATGGGCTTGGATCCTGCTGGTAAGGTTCATGCTGGCGGTAACGGTCATCACTCCGAGGAACAGGTGCGAACGGGGATTCAAGAAAACTGGGTTGTGCATCGGCAGCGTAGTTTACGTGGTAGTCGTCAGTAGAGTGTACTCGTCGCTGCCTCGGCGGGTTCCTATGATGTTGCCTGGGTGGTACTCGTTGTCTAGAACTATTCTTTTTTCTCTGTTGGTTACCTGGAAAGTCTTCTAGATACGGCGCGCGATCATCTCCAGGAGGTCGACTTTGGCCTCCTTCACTGATGCCCAGGCCTGCGCTTTGCTGCGGGGTTGATGACGCCATCGCGATACGGCTCGGGGTGTTGGTCTGAGATCTTGACAGGGCTCGCTGGGCTTGGAGAGTGTATGGAAGCAATGTCCATAACTCAGTTGTAAAATCTTGAGAAGATGTGATAACGCCAGAGATGACTTGGGGAAGAAATGACAGTCAAAGCTAGCGTTGTTAGGTTAAGAATGGAATGCTCATGAACCCTCCAACAATTAATCCTACTGAGGCTCTGCTGCCGCTGCCTTGTTCGCCCAGTGTTTACGCGTACAGGTATCGCCTTGTGTATTATATCGCACTGTCCTATTGGGGGTTTAGGTCGGGCTGCAAACACAGCATCTCTCATTAGTTGGGTTTGCATGTGCATGGCTACACAACTTGAAAGAGACATTTTGGTGAGGTTTAAGTGGTCGCGTGGATAGAGAAACAGGATTAGTGTGTGGATGGATGCCTGTGACCTGTGAGCGTGACCCTACGTAGTGAGTGACTACAGGGCGTCTTACGCCTGTAGCGAGAGATGGACAGCATGGTAGCTTTGCTGCTAGTCTGGGTAGTTCATGGCCAAGACAACCACCGCTGAGCTATCATTATGGGTGCGCACGATAAACGGTTCATCCACAGCTATCAACTCTTTATATAGATTAACCGCTGTCAGAGGGGAAACCTCTTTTTGCGTCAAGAAACTGAGGCTGTCGAAATGCAATAATCAGCAGATTGCTGACCACCAATATGCAAGCCAACCCGTGCAACTTCACATGCACTGTGACCGAGACAGTGAGGGGCCATTTCACTACATCCTTGGGCTCTCAAAGTACAATTGTGACAGTCATGATGCTCAAAAAAGTATAATTGAAGATGGAAACCCTATCCCTTGGTACAATTGTGACATGGCCTATGCTGTGAAACTGCTACGCTGCTTTGATAGCATGTACTTGGTTAACAGCAGTGGAACAAAGGGACCCATAGTTTATTACATTGAGTGACCAATATCATCCTGATGGGCCTTGACTGATGACTGCCTCCGTTTTCTTGGTCAATCATTTCTACATCAGCAGACCGAGACATTTAGCACACTTAACCGATACGAGATTGTTACCCATTGCGTTCTTCTGCTGAGTCTGGTCTTTGGCGGCCTCCTTCCGAGCAATATTGCGTAGCGCTGAGGTGGATCACACAAGCGGAGGGATGACAGAAAATTTGGTACATAAGCTTGGGATGCATGAAATAAATAGCCAAGACGGGGGGACGAATACGGCATAAGGTGACTAAATTATTTTATTCCTTGGGCACGTAGCTAGTGCACTCAGCGTGGCTCAGCGTACGAACTTTTGATCTGCTGCGCCTTTCTGCTAACTCATATTTCCCTGGTTTTTCGAGTCAAAGCCCACATTGCTTCGGCGTGAGTTAAAATTGCAGTGAAAACACAGATGTATATATTGACGGCATGTTCGTCGCCTTGTTCCTAAGGAAATCACTTGAAAATCACATCCACAAAAGAAAATGTACATGAGGCAGGCTCCGAACATCCACTGCCTTTTTAGTCAAGGCTCTCACAGTCAATATCGCCAATCACATCATGCTAGATGCCGATAGGTTGTCGTGACTTGGTTAATAATTGTACAACTAATGGTCTTCTAAAGTGTCGCTCGAATTCCATAAGAACTCACAATGCCGTATTGCCGTGATGATCGCATCCTTCCTGCCCTAAATTCTCACATTGGGACTCGACCGACGCATTGGGCTGGTTGGTGCTGAGTGAGACCGTATTTGTTGGGAGGCGTAGTTCTTCGGAACGACTATAAAACATGACATTGATCGAATTCTATAGCCAAGAACTCATTAGTATGCAATAGATCAAGATGCGAACATTTTATACACCACTCTCAGTAATTGAGTCCCTCTCGCAGTCTCGGGGCGATTCTCCAGCCATACGACACGTGAACTCTGAATCTATCAACAATGAATTCGAAACAATTTCCTACGCGAAGCATTGGCAGAACATCAATATTGCTGCAAAGAATTGGGTCACAGAACTATCGCAAGTAGGCATTGCAAAAGGCGCTGTAGTCGGGCTTTGGTAAGTCTATCTAGTATCCCCGATTAGTTCCATCTCATTGTCTTAGGATGAGGGGTTGGTCTTATGAGGACTTGCTGCATTATCTCTCACTCCAAAGAGCTGGATTTATTCCTCAATTATTCTCCATTCGTATAACAGACCCTTCCGTTGTCTATGAACTTCTTCGCAACAGCAATGCAGCTGCTCTATTATACGACCCAGTTTGTGAGCCATTAGTGAAGGGATGTCCTGTCCCAACATTCTCTACTGGTACAGTTTTGGGAAAAGATTGTCCTGCAGAAGTGCAACTCGGCACAGCCACCTCTACCGATGGCGATAGAGTCTTGGTCATCTTTCATACCTCGGGATCAACTTCTGGGATGCCGAAACTGGTTCCGCAGACAGTGCGATGGATGGACTGTTTGATCCGAAAGCACAGACATATGAACTACAAGCCTGCCTCTGTTGCGTCTTTTATGTGAGTTCCCATCCATACTACTCGGGTCATGAAGCTCATCTGTGACCTAGGGGCTCACATACTCATTTGGGCAATACGATCAATCTTTCAGGAACCTTGGCAAATGGCGGCTGCTTAATTCCACCTACTAGTATTCCCTACCCGACTTCCGAGCTTGAACACATGATATCCAAGGGAGGCCTAACTATACTAAACACTTTCCCTGCCCTTCTATCAGGGATGTTGCAAAAGGCACGTGAGAGTAGCCCGTTCCTGGAAATGCTCCAAAGCCTTGACAGTATCAACTTTGCTGGCCAGGTCCTTGAACCAAAAGACGAGGCTTGGGCCCGCCAAAATGAGATAAAGCTGATAAATCTATATGGCTCAACAGAAATTGGACTGTCGATGATGTCCTCGTTGACATCACCCCATGTATCGCCACTACCCGAGTCGGGGTGTCGGTTCATCCCCTTGAGCGAATCAGCATCTTCGCCAAACCGGCTCTTTGAGCTTATTGTTCCAGCAGAGGCGGACGAATGCCCTGATCCTCCCCTAAGAGACAAATCAGACGGCATGTTTCATACCGGCGATCTCTTCGAGCGGGTTGATGTCGATCAGTACGTCTACAAAGGTAGAGTTGACGACAGAATCAAGATGCAGCTTGCTTTGGTCTGCGACGCAGGTTCCCTAGAGTCGGAAGCAATGCAAGTATGTGAGGGCGACCTCATCAGTGCTGTTTCTGTCATTGGCTCTGGACGTCCTTCGCCAGCCATGGTAGTCGAGGCAAAGAATGATGATATCTTGCAGGCGGACGAAGATACGTTGCTGGCACTCAAGCAGCAGATCGTCCAGCGGATTGCGCCGTTTCATCAACGAAAATATCTCCATGAGAGGATTGACGATGCGCGCCTTGTTTTCGTCGTAGCGAAGGGGACTTTGCCGAGAACTGCAAAGGGGAACATTATGAGAAAGGCTGTGGAAGAGATGTTCGCGACGGAACTAGACCAGACCTACCACAATGTTTACGTGTCCAAGGCCGTATAATTTTTATGCTCAATTTTTTTATTTTCTCAGTCATGCGTGCCTTGCAAAGATATTGCAGGCACAAAATATCGTGATATTGGTTGGGGTTACTAATCAGCAAGTGAAGCCATGACAACACTAAATTGCTAGGTCAAAATAGCCACTTCCAGAAAAGCAAGCACGACACGTGGAATGCAAGGCAAATGCAGCGAAGAAAGCCAAGCTCGGAGACAAGCCACAGACGATTACAATAATGTTTGTCTCATCTCACTGCATAACAGTTGTCCTCGTCATGGCTGTAGCATGTACGTCATTGACTCAGAGAAGAGTGGTGATTCATGGTTCTCATGTCAGATAGTATATGTGCTTTGACCAGCAATAAAACCCAGTTCAGTTCTATTCCTTATTCATATCCTTAAATGAAGACCATAAACATATCCACTGGCAGAAGACTATCCACGGGGCTACTAAACCGCGCTACTCGAACTCCTGTGTTGACCAAACTCCCACTTATACAATCGCAGAACAATTGTCTTTTTTGGAGAAGGACACAGACAAATACAATGGCTTCCATAGTCGACACCGTCAAGGTAAGCTTCCCCAGTGACTTAACTTCCAGCGTTGTTATTGACCCTCCCAGAACACCATCGCCGAGAACTTTGGTGGCCCCGCTGAACAGCTTGCCACCCACCAATTCTCCCTCTCAGAAACCCCCAACCTATCCGGTAAAGTGGCTGTGGTAACGGGCGGAAGCGAAGGCATTGGCTACGGGGTTACTCATACCCTCCTTACCCACGACATCAGCAAGATCTTCATCCTTTCACTATCTGAGGAAGTCGTCAAGGGCGCCAAGAAGTCCGTAGCCGAAGAACTCGGACAGGAGAAGGCTGACCGCACAGAATGGGTCCAGTGCGATCTGAGTAACTGGTCCGAGGTCAAGAAGGCTGCCGATAAAATCAAGAACTCAACTGATCGGCTTGATATTCTTGTCAACAACGCTGGGCGGGGCATCCAGACTTATCAGCTTTCGTCATATGGTGTTGATCAGCACATGGCCACGAACCATTTTGGTCATGTGCTTCTTACATCGTATCTCCTAGAGCTTCTCAAGAAGACTTCCGAGAAGCACGGCACTGTGAGAATTGTGAACCAAGCTTCCAATGCCCACCAGGGTGCTCCCAGCGACGTCAAGTTTGAGAGCCTGGAAGAGCTCAACACCGACCTTGGACCAAACCCTCAGTACGGACGATCGAAATTGGCAAACATTCTGTATACTCGCTACTTCGATCGTAACGTGACCAAGGCTGGCTCGCCCAAGATTCTGATGAATGCTACTCATCCTGGCTTCGTCAGCACGAGACAGAGCTTGGAGCACATTCATGAAGCGTACGTATCCCATTCCCTTGTGTGCCTGATAGACCCTCTGATACTTGTTACAGGTACCCTCTTGCTGGATACGCGATGTCCGTCGGCATGGAGCCTTTCAAGAAGGACCAATTCCAGGGCGCTACCAGCGCAGTGTACGCCGCAACGATGACTGACAAGTCGGGCCAGTATATTTGCCCTCCTGCTGTGCCGGAGCAAGGCAATGAGAAATCGCAGGATGAGAAACTTGGTGACCAGTTGATGGAGTTGACTAGAAAGATCATCAGCGAGAAGTTTGAGTCTTTTGATGACCGCAAATTTTACTAGACAAGCTAGGACAGGAAAATGATGGGGGCTATACAGGTAACCACTATTTAAGATTATGTCAATAAACGTCTTTAACTATTTACCATGGTTGCTTTGAGACTTCAAACTGTAGTATAGAGAGTTTAAGACTATAATAGTGTGTCAATAATGTCTCAATAACTAATTGGTGTTTGTTTGTTGAAGGTATTGTCCATGTGCTAAACCCTACCCTAAATCGTGCTATGTATTAAATTATTATCAATTGGCGGCTAGACTTAGAAACACTGAAGAATGCAATAAGACATTAATAAACACAGGTAAGTCTGGAAGCAGGACTAGTAAAGCAGTCTTCAAGTTATACTTTAATCTGCTTGTTGTAGAGTACACTTTAATAATGAGAGGGCTGAGTTAGAAGACTGGGGGGAGGTTTGAGTTAGGCGAAGTTGCTGCCGGTAAGTTGATACCAAATATGCAACTGATATATAGCGACTTTACTGAACTCGTTGTAAATAAAGCTCAAGGTCCTATAGTCTAGTGGTTAGGACGTTGGATTTTGATCATCGATCGAAAACATCTTCCGAAGTCCCCGGTTCGAACCCGGGTAGGACCTCTTCTTTTGCTTGTTGTTCCACATAAATGTCTCCTCTTTTTATCACACGTCGTTCAGTTTTATCGTCATGTCAGGACCACATCAAGGATCCATTCTTAACTCCACCATGTCGAGTCATTGTGGGTTGATCTTTAACCAATAAAGGACTCACCGGTCTTGAGTCTTTTTTCTTCCGTTTGCCCCAAGTTAGCTTCTCCGCCTCGTTCCACGGCGTCCCCATTGGTTCAGGTCGTGGGAAAAAAAGCATCATTTGTTCATTTATTTTTGCAATACATACTCTCAAGTATCTCAAGTACAGTCCCTTTCACTCGTTTACTAACAGTCAATGATATCTCGTCATGGCACGCGCCATGGGCTGGCATAAGCCCGAGAACTTTGCTGGCTCGTCGATACGCGCCATTCTTGTCGGTTTGTTTGTGTCCTCAGGGGGTTTGCTTTTTGGCTACGATGTGGGGTGAGTTGATCTTTCTCGAATTATTCTCTCGTAAAATATCTTGTTGTCTACCTATCGTTTCTTCTTTTGGAGAAGTCGTTGCGGCGCGGTCATGCAGGCTTGTGTGACGCGACTTGAACAAGTACTTCAGACCTCGTCGCTCTATTCTTGACGCGTCGCGCGATGCATACCTTATCATCTTTACCCCTTCACTTCCTCACACATATGTCATCGAACTCAACTAACAATGGCCTGTTTCTTTCATCAGAGTCATCAATGGCGTCCTTGCCATGGACGTCTTCCAGAACGACTTTGCCACCGATCAAACCTGTAGAGACGAAAATGACCACATTGATCTATGTCCCATAGACTCATCTCTTATCGTCGCTATTCTTAGCGGCGGAGCTGTTGTAGGCTCAATACTTGCCGCCCCAGCTGGTGATAGTATCGGTCGACGCAAAACGTTATTTCTTGCTGTTGTGACGTTTTGTATCGGGGCTATCTTTCAGGTGTGTGCTCAAGCAACTCCCATGTTATTGGTTGGCAGGTAAGTTCAAATCTCCTCAACACTTTTATTACCATCATGCTGACTGTTGGTGCTTTATAGGGCCTTAGCAGGTGTTGCTGTAGGAGCTACATCAGTTCTCGTGCCTCTTTATCAATCTGAGACGGCACCAAAATGGATCAGAGGAAGCATCATCTGCGCTTATCAACTCTCTATCACGGTTGGAATTCTCGGTGCAACCATTATCAACGTCATTACATCAGGAATGAACAGCGCAGCCGCCTACCGTATCCCTCTAGGATTGCAACTCGTGCCCGGTGTTATTCTCGCATTTGGTATCATGTTACTCCCAGAGACGCCTCGATTCTTGGTCAAAAAAGGACGAAACGACGACGCTGGGATTTCCCTCAGTCGGTTCCGCAGGCTTGACATTACTCACCCTGCTCTTGTGAACGAACTACAGGAGATCATCGCCAACCATCAGTATGAGATGACACTCGGTCATGATACATACCGAGCTCTTTTCACAAGTAACTCCTCTCTTGGACATCGGACCCTGACGGGATGTGTATTGCAAATGCTGCAGCAACTCACCGGCATCAACTTCGTCATGTACTACGGTACAACATTCTTCAGTAGATCCGGTGTCAGTAATCCGTTCATCATTAACCTCGTCATGATCATCGTCAATTGTGTCTGCACAATACCTGGTCTCATCGTTATCGAATCGTGGGGAAGACGAAAGCTCCTTATGGCTGGTGCATTGGGTATGGCAGTATGTCAGTTTATCATCGGCGCCGTATCTACAGCAAACGAGAAGTCATCCCAAGACCTCGGAAACGCGTCCAACATGGCACTTATCGTCTGCTGTGCGATAAATGTCTTCTTTTATGCTTCATCATGGGGACCTGTCACTTGGGTCGTTACTTCAGAGATCTTCCCTCTCAAGTTGCGCGCAAAAGCAATGTCGGTGTCAACAACAGCGAACTGGCTCTTGAACTTTGCCGTAGCTTATGCACCTCCTTTTATACTGGGAAGAAGGGCCGACGCGTTTGGGTTGAAAATCTTCTTCATTTGGGGTACCTTTTGTATCCTTGCTATCGTCTTCGTCTGGTTCATGGTGTATGAAACAAGTAGGATGACACTAGAACAGATTGACGAGATGTACGAGCGCGTGAGTCACGCGTGGGAAAGCCCAGGTTTCAATCCAAGCTGGAGCTTCCAAGAGATGCACAATACTGGGTGGGCAGCCAATGGGCAAGCAGAGCTACAGAGTGCTACTTCGACGTCCAACAATATCAGTTCTTCAAATACAGAAGATGGGGGCAATGATCGGCACTCGATACACTCAAACGCTCCCCCGAATTCTGCGACTCCCATAGCCAATGTCGATTTTAGTTATTAGCACAATAGACCAAATAGAATCTAGTTTTCATGTCAGTTGATCTAGGAACGGGCGACATGTCCACCAACAGCCCAAAACGGCCATGGATGGGATTAACAGGGAATATTAGGAACCCTGAAAAGCGACGATAATGATGCACAAAGGTATGATGACTCAGGTGCTTGACCTTGCTGGCAAATCAATGTAGCTTCAACCCTGCAGCGCCTCCATTCTTGGCAGAGATGTAACCGGAAGGGTTCTATCCGTTGAACAACGGAGACAAACATTCCCGCCATGCTGTTTTTGGAAGTGAAGTAGAACCGGCAATCGATACGCAGTAGAAAGTGAATCAGGTTTCCCTTCTGGATCTACATCGATATCCGCCTTCTCCGTCTGATCGAGTTCGAGATCTTCAGTTGCCCAAAACTCAAAAACATGGCAAAGCAGGAATTTGTTCAGCCTATCAATTAGCGCAACTTGGCATCTCAATATCATCCGACCAGTAACTCCGATGCCCTTGCCGTTCTCGAAGGTCTTTCTCTTTGTGCATGTAAGACATGGTGACATGCTAATCAAAATCAGCATTCCAGTGGCAGTCAGCTCAACCTTCTAGAACAAAGGATGATCGTACGTGGCCCAATTAGAGTTTGGGAATCACCGCAACCGTCAACGGACATCATCCGGTGGCGCAACGGAAGGGAATCTTATTAGTGGCTGAAACTTGGAGAGCAGACGATTGTCCATCCCTTGCATCCTGGCATTCCGTGACGACGATGGCGTTTTTTGCCGTTCTGGCAGTGAATTTGCCGATGTGTCACTTGTGATCTGTAATCTGCATGAGTCCAAAGTCGAGGCCTTTATTATTCGCGAGTGTTGATTGACTATTGAAGTTTTGCACCTTCAAAGTGGTGTTTATAAGTTGTTCTAGATAGTGATGAAGGTTTATGTCTTGGTGGCAATGTAACTGGGCTGGTCGAGCATAGAGTACACCCGCTTCAAACCGCTACTGAAATGCTTCCAGAAGAGATCGCTTCAGTGAGGTGTCATTAAGAGTAGTGTAAGATATTCTATGTTTAGAGACTTAATAACCGACATCGCTAAGTTGAACATCCAATCGATATTATGCAAAGGAAAACATTGTAGCATAACACCCTTGGGCCATTTGCCGCTCATGACAGTAAAAGCCAAGTAAAAACAATCAAGGTACAAGATGCATGTTAACAAAAAAGAGGTGGTATTATCTTTGCCTTGTCTTCAAGGCTGTCATCGAAACAGAACTCCGTATAGAACTAGCTGGCGTAGAGCACATTGGAGGTCGGCCCTCCTCTTGCTTCTGTCGCCGATCAAACTCCTTGAGAAATGTATAGACACTACCAAGAGGCATATACTCGAGCAAAGGCCTGAGCTCACTCGGAAACATTTCCGCGCCGTGGTCCTTGATGTCCTCATTCACGCGGTTGAGACGCAGAATCTGCATCCAAGACACGATGCCATCGCCCATCATGAACGTGGGGAACGCTGCCATCGAAATGTCATCAAGGATCCATGTATTACGGAAATATGGCCTGTTGAGAAACCCGGAGATAGCCTTGTAGCTGGGTACCTCTGTAGGATCAGTGATTCCCTCAGGAATGTCGCTAAGATGAGCAACGGGACCCATCCACTGAAGAATGGGCGCGTAGTTCTTCGGGTTCGCTTCACGGTCACCGGGTTCTCCGAAGTTGGCAGGCATGCAGCTATCCCACGCTCTGATGATCTCGATGGCGAGGTCAGATGTCGAGTCCTTGGGGCCTAGCCATCCTACCACCAACCTCGCCTGGCGGTATGCGCGAGCCATGGAGGCGCGACGCTCGGCCTGCTCACGCTTGTTTCGCCTGTCGATGCATAATAGATCGACCCAGATGCGCAAAGGAGGTTGTTTGTCTGCCTTGGCAGAGCCTGGATCGACGAGTTTCTTGAGAAATGTCCTTAGCCAGCCGGGACGCTTTGTTGTGGGTGAAGGCGGCGGAGATTCTTGTTGTTGGTCTTGGGCTGTGGCGTTATTATTTCTTTGGAGTTCGAGGTCGAGCGCCGATGTAGAGTGTGCGGTGGAAATCCGCCTGCCTAGAAAGACATCACGGACATAGCGTAGTGCCTCAGCAAGATCTAGTGGGATGGCGACCTTATTGCCGTTGAGGATGATGGTTTCTGTATTTGTGATGTCACCATACAGGGCTGAGAGGCCCATGTAGTCAGGAGAATCGGTCAGTTTCTCATGAACGAGGCGACAGACTACACGGTCGTTGATGTCGTTGGTGGGAGATGGCTGCAGCTCTAGCAACCTCACTTCGCGGGCTGATAGATCAATGGATCGGTATTGGATCGAAGAGAGTCCGTCGGATGGAGCCATTAGTTAGATCAGTGGTAAGCAGGTGGACTCTGCAATGTCTTGGTGTGGTTGTGGAGGGTTGGTTCGATAGTTGTTGGTCACAGACTCGTTGTCTGCAGTAGTCTGCAGGGAGGGGAGGGGAGGGGAGGGTGCAGCGTAGATGGATGTTGCAAGTTGAAGAAATGGAGAACAAAAAAGACCAGACCAGACCAGACCAGATCGAACGTGGGAGAGACACAGTAGTAGTGGTAGTAACAGCAGTACTTGTTTTATTCGTAGTTTACTGACAAGAACTTAACCAACCAGCAAAGCAGAAGAAAAAGCAAAACGGGGAAGCAGAAGAAATAGAGAAGAAGAAAAGAAGAAAACCTGCCAAGGTCATGGAATGCGGCCCAATACAATATGTTCCACTAAGATGCCGGGTTTGGACATGGTAGGAATGGTAATCTGGCAATGATTTACCGATTTACTCAGCAGGGTCAGGCCCATTAGCCTATCTACGGATACAGCAACCTAGACTCAGGTTTGGTGATCAAATTGTTTGTCTGCCTAACACAGCGAAACGCGTTGGGAAGTGAAGAGTCAAATCGACGGCACTCGAATCCCGGGGAAAGCTTAATTCGGGCCTCTGACCGTTTGCGTTGGAAGGAAAAGGCTTTTTCACAGTAAACTTTACAGCCATGAGTTGGATAAACGCTCGTGGCGATGCACTGGCGTGGACGAGAATGAGAGAGGCCCGGCCCGGGGGTTTATCGAGAACTATGTACCATCGTGTTTTCTCATGGGGGGGGAGGGGCCGTCTACATTAGCGCGCGAAGCTAACATGGATCAAGATTGGGCATCGTGACAAGATGAGGCTAGAGACTGGGAATTCGTCATACTGTTGTGTGGTCGAGTTACCGGTATCTGTTGTACCCTTTCCGTCGCGTATAAGCGAGACATGCATACACTCTGCAACTCGGGCTTGCGACTCATCACTTTTCTCAGTTCTGTGGACAGAGAGAGAGACAAAAAGGAAAAAGCTTCTAGATGTTTACCCACACGGGAAATGCCACTTTTCCGTTCTAGGTCTGGAATCCAGACGCGGCACTTGTGGGTTACGTATGTTCAGCAGCGAGTCAATGTCTCACTCACCGCCCACAGACATTCACTGACGGACGATACCTCGGTAGTCCCAACATTCCCAACCTGTCAAGGGTCAAGAGTTCCGTTCGAGCGATGGTTGTGAGGGAAATCTGCCAATGTAGCCAAGAGATTGGCTTGGCTCCGATGAAACGTGGAGACTCAACTGCCGAGTTATACCGCACACGGCATAGCCCCTGGCATCAGCTAGGCTAATTACCGGGTAGGGTCTCTACTACAGTAAACGAGACGTCAATCCAAGGGTTTATTCTCCTCAAGTCCACCCATTATCGTGTTGGCGCCATCACTTTGACATGCATGTTGGTGATTGCAACATGACGATGCAACGTTCTTAGCCCCATGTCAGCATCGTCTCCTTCCGCAAATCCCGATCTGCTAATGCGTCCGAGAGTCATCCTCCGATCAAATCTGAGATTGCAACACCCTGAAAGAATCATCCAGACCTCGAGAAATCCATCGCTAGTCGGGTGTCGCCGACTGACAAAAGGGTAGGCTACAATAGTGAAACATCTGACGCGAAGCTGTCCAGGGTCTTGAACCCTCTTGACCACACGCGCGCATATAGTGTCTTACACTCCACCACCACCTTCGAATCGCCGGCGATCGTCACTGCATGTTGTTTCTATCCTAGACAAGTCCTGTGTAAAATGTGAACAAGGAGTGGCACATGAGACCTTTCGTTGGCTCATCCCTGTTTTCTGGATCTGGGCCCCCCTAGCTAGCTCTTGTGTCTCAACCAACATACATAATCATAGGAGTTGAAAGAATTGACGAGCCAACGTTAATAGGTATTTTGTATGCGGTGGCGATCTTATAATTGTTTCAACATGGGCAAATACATGTTATAGCTGCGGATTTCAAGTCGTATTATCCCCGAGATAACATGAGAGGTTTTTATATAAAAGAAGAGCATCAAACCACCCTAGTAAGGATGAATACGCTCAGACTTCTCACTATCGTGAACTATCTACACTATCACAATCGATCTAATTTCCCCGTTGTCGATCAAAATGTCCTTCCCCTGGTGTCTACCCTGGCCTCAGCAGAGCTACTGGGACGAGTTTAACCTCAACGAGCTCAAAATCAAGGTCAACCCATCCTCTTCCCGCAAACACTCGGACCTTTCTATTTCTTCTTCTTCTCCTGAGCTTCCCCAGTACCCATACTTCTGGGGCAAGGGTCTCCGGGGCCGTGGCATTGGAAGGTTACTCGACCGACACTCCAAAGCCAAGCACCCTGTGCACATCGGATATGCTGAAGCTAGAAGTCTCATCGGTCGCGGGACCGTCGACGATCTCCAGCGTCTATCCAACCTTGCCAGTATTTTCGTGATCGAAGTCTTTGAAGACATCGATGAATCCTCGGGAGCTTCTTCTGCATCCTCATCTCTTGGCTCTGGATCCAGGGTTACTCAGCTGAAACTCTCACCTGAGCTAGAGCAATGGAAGCAATCCCAGCATGCTATCGGCAACGTGCTGCCTCCGAAAGGCGCCGGCTTGAGTCCTGTTTCTGAAGAGATCCTCCATATCCTTGGCGCAGAGCACTGGCCTGAAGCTCTCAAGACCACCAATGCCCTGTTCGGCTGCGGCATCGCTAGTCTACTCATGGGTGCTGCCGACTCCAACACCATGTTCTCCAACTATGTCACTGACATGGCCTTTTACTATGAGCATGGTTACAACTACGTCTTCCCCAACCTCGAACCGTTGCTGGAGAAAGGCTTGAACGATCCTCATGCGCTTCGAACACCCGGTGGTCGAGAACGTCGTGATGCTGTCGCCATTGGCAAAAGGTACATTCAGGGCAAGATCGCCCTGGAGAAGAAGCACAAGGATAATCTTCTCAACCGATCGGCTCGGCTAGACAGGCGGACCGCGCAGATCGTTTCGCTGTCTGAGAGTAGTCTTCTTGGCATGGCAGCCGAAGCGACAGCGCGAGGATTTGACGCTGGAGCCGTCATGGCAGATCTTGTCTTTAGCTCGCCAGGAACCGACGTTGTCGACGTGGGCTGTGATCTCGTCAACTCGGAGGTGATGAACTCGTTCCTCAACGTTACCGATATTACAGAGACAGGAATTGTCAGCGAAGACGTTCTAAGGAAGGTTTACGATGCCTACGCTGTGATGGGCGCTAGAATGCTTACACAGCGATGGCACGAGCCTGTTGCTAGAATGTGCGCTGCGCTATACACTTGGCACATTCAGAACGATCGACACATGTTTTTCCGTCGTGCTCTCTTGGGCTGGCAGAAGGCGAGGAAGACTCCCGCTCAGCCTCAGAGCGAGGCTGATTTTGATGAGGTCTTTGACAAGAAATTCCGTCTCACTGGCTTCAGTCGCCCTCTTGATGCCAAGTACACATGCAATGGAGAGGATACCTGCGATCATGTCCACGAGCACCTCGCCCGTCACAACGAAGAGCCTCTTCTCAAGGAGCTCTGGTGGTATCTCGTCACAGGACCTCTGGCGTATGTTCGTGGGGGCAAAGTTGATGAAGCAACCGAGTTGGAACTCGCGGAGGGATCAAGGTTGAGAATGGCCAAGCTCTTTGTCAAAGGTCGAGTGCTGGAGATGGTTTGGCTGATTGCACATGCGAATTTCCACGCTTGGCAAGTCAACTATCTGTTTGAAGCTGCCATGTTTGGTAGTATCCTTGATGGTGGGAAACTGATTGGAAAGTTGGACAGGAAGGAGCAGTACTAATTTGGTGGTGTAACGTTTATGATGTGATGAGTTCATGGGAGGTTTCTATCGTTCTTTTGTTGAGTTATGACCGAATAGTATTTTATAGACATGTTTAATGATTGCGTTTCCGATACGTTAGTGTGCTTTCAATATATTTCTACAAAAGACTGTCTCGCATGTGGCTAAAGGACGCATCCCGCTGAGTGACACTATGAATGTTTTACTCATTCGATCTTTGCAGAGATATGAGCTTAACAGTATATTGATACTACAATCCCGTTGCTAGACTTGCCCTGCTGCGATAACTTGCGCATTATTCGCTCAACCAAGCTGGCCAGGTAAGGGAAGCGCACAAAAGTATCACACATCCAACTGATCTCAGCAGCTTTTGAGCATAATTATCGGAGATAGTGTACTATTAATATATGATGAAGAGCGATGACCATAACAGTAACTCCATAATGGTATAACAATATCTTAATATGAGCATAACATGAAACACTTAGAAAATCTGCATCACTTCCATAGTGCCACATGGGTCACAACTTCAAACAGTAGGTATCGAGGAGTCGCTGTTGAGTCGCTTCGCTGGTGGGCAAGCAACGGCATCGATTCCTGGAGACCACTTCTCAGCATCGCCGAGCCGGTCAGCTGTAAGACCACTACTTCCAGGGTTCTTAAATCCTCTCTCAAGTTGGCGCTGGTAGGAGACCTTACGCAGACGCTCCGTTTCTGCGGGTGTCAACTGAAGCTACGATCTTGTCAGCAAGTAATAGAGGGTGGAAGAATAGTATGATAACTTACATATACTTCAACTCCAATAACGTGAATAGCCAGTGCCATCCAGACGGCGAGCGAGAAGCCCAGCGAAAGGGCCGCAGAGATGTTTTCGGCACTTTCACCACCCATGTCGCCCTGTACCGCTACCCAGGCATCTAAGTCTTGACACGTGGGGTATTTGGCTACCAAAGACTCTGTATCGTCATAGAAAGTAGCAACTTTGTCGCACTGCATAGGCTGTCGGAAGCTTGGATTCTTGGACATGATCAATGCGGAAAGGATCATGATCAGGCGGATAGTGATGATTGAACCAGCCTGTTAATGTTAGTGGCTAATACTTGAAGAGAAAGATATATGGAGTACTCACGTAAAACCAGGCTCGAAGCATCCAAGCTCGATGTTGTTCGAGTTGCAACGTCTTGATGTTCCACATCGCCAGGGCCAAGGATCCAACAAACATTATCGCCACAGTTCCGACCCAGCCTCTGATCACGAGCGAGCCACCAAAGGCAACAGGCGCAATCGTGATGGCCCCCGCAATCCCGATGACAGCAAGGATCATAACAATGTACCCGTTCATGCGGTGCACAATGAGAGCCTTGTACCTAATAAATGGCACGAACTGAAAGACAACGAGTAGACTGGCAGGGATGATAGTGTAGAGATGAAGCTTGATTCCGATTTGGTAAGCAGCTTTACTCTTGTAGGAGAAACATTCGCCAGGACCTGCTCCACCACCTTGATTGCTAGGATTGCAGTAGACGCCTGTGTAGTCGAGGAACATCATGCGTGCGAGAGAGAAGCCGAGCATGGCACCAGCAAAAATGAACCATAGGACGAAGTTGTAGCCTTTGGAGAAGCCGATGGGATTGTAAACCTTGCGGACCTTGGCAACGAAAGCGTTTGCTGGAGGACGTGTTGGGGCTGCCATAGTGTTGGTGGTTTGTGATATGGTTTGTGATATGGTTTGTGATGTGGTGAGTAGGTGAGTAGGTAGTCAAGATAGGAATGCAGTAAAGTCAAGTGATGAATGTGGCAGTTGAGTGATGAGCATGGCTATTTTCATTGATGGAAAACGATATATATATATACATATTTTAGTTACGCGTGGAATGAAATATGTCTGGGCTGTGTTGGTGACTGAAACCAGGATCTACAATATCACCTGCAAAGCCTCAACGCATGCCCGTGTCTCAAGGGTCTCAGGAAAAGCGATGTCCGTTCCTCAATGCACGTTGATTGGCTGGGATGACATGTCGATACCACTAAAAAAGGTTGTTCGCTTACAGACAAAGGCGAATGCGATTTAACGTGTGCGAAGGATTCAGACGCTAAACTGCATCGAGAGTCAATCTGCGCCGGCACAAGAAGTCAATGCCGTCATTTAAACACGCAAATGCCAGCACTGGATGTGTAGGTTACTACGTTTGTTTGGAAACTCAATTGGTTCGTTTCCTTAGATTGTGGCCTAGCAGTCCAAGTCTAGACGCCGACTCAGTATACGCACAAGTACAATGCTGGACTGGATCTACAGTACACAACACGTTGTAAATTCCCAGCTTTCTCAAGGTTGAGATAAAGCCCAAAACATGGTGGGTGTTCCTGGTAGATCCAAGGGATGTATCACATGTCGCAAACGCAAGAAAGGAGTAAGTCAGCTCCCATATCTCGTCTCTCTTCATAGGATCCTCCAGGCCGGGTATTAAGTCTGCTAGTGCGATAAGAAAATACCCTTTTGCGGACAATGTACCGCTCTAAACATCCCATGCGGGGGCTACGATAAGCAGTCTATCTGGCTCAACAGTAAAGGGTCAGAACAAACATCTTATACCAAGTCGCCACAAAGAGACAGCCTTGACACAAAACCCATCTCAAAGCCACCCCGTGCATCTATAATAACGCTACATGACTCACTTGTCAGGACAGCCAGAACTCAAAAGTTCACTGGACTTTTCTGGGTGGATTATCTCTCAGGGGGGAACGGCTTCTCGCTCAAGGCTTCGGGTACAACGAGCTTCCAACGTATGAGACTCTATGAGGATTTGAGTCAGGTAGAGCCTGCTCTTCAATATGTTGCGATGGCACTGAGCACGGCTACTCTTGGCGCAAACAGAAACGATATGCAACTCACGCGAAAGAGTCAACAGGCATATGGCTTGGCGTTGCAGCAAATGGCTGTCTCTTTAAATTCGTTCAGACAAGACAAGGATGGTATGCTCGCGGCCATTCAGCTGATGCGAGTTTACGAAGTATGCCGCCTAACTCTTCATTCAGTTGCCATACTGACGACTTGGTAGCAATTGTTTGGCACGGCTTTCATCGACGACCCAAGAAGACCCACAGCTCAAGGCTTCAAAAAACACATCGATGGTGAAACAGCACTCATCTTAAGCCGAGGCCCCGGTGATATCTGGTCTTCTATGGGTCGCCAGCTGTTGGCTGATGGATGTCTTACTCTGGTAAGTTTAACCACGAAAGGCTCGGATACTATACACTAAACGCCATAGATCAATGCCTGTATTTCTAGAAGAACAAGATCACCTTTCAGTCAACAGCAGTGGAAGCGAACACCACTTTGGCGCTCAGTGACTAACTCGCCACTCAACAAGCTCATTGACATCTTGGTAGAGGTCCCAGGTCTTCTGGAAGACTTGGATTTTTTTCGGCAAGCGTCTCATTCGATGAAATCAGAAGAGCTGGCCGATACGCTCAAGGATGCATGCCGTGAGTGCGAGTTTGACCTCTTAGCTTGGGAGGTAGAAATAGGCGATATTCTCACGACTTACGACTATACCGTCATGGGGAAAGTCTTACCTCATCCCAACAATGACGACGATCTAGCTGTTATTTACTTGAGCTGTTACTATTGGATGACTTGTCTAATGGTATACTCAACACTGGGCTTCTATGAACTTGAAGAAACAGAGACCGGCACAGAACGCCATCTTATGGATTGTCCAAGTCAGAGAATCGCCACAACTTATGCCTACCGCATCGCGCACGCAATTCATCTGCTATTCCAACCACCAGCGGGGGACTACAGCTCCGTGGCTGCTTTCTTCCCTCTAGGAAACGCTATACGGTATCTCATCATGACGGAAACATACGGTGGCCAAAGAATGATGAGCAACGAGAGATTATTGCTCACGAAAGTCTTTACAGGACCGTTGCTAGGGAGTTTTGTTGGTCAGTTTTTGAAGAATCTGCAGGCCGATGATGGTGTAGACTATGGTTATCCTGCAGAAAGGCTGGTAGGTATGGTAGGTGTTGAGTATAGAGCAAGAGTATGGTGGTGTGGTATGCAGAGAGCTGGGGTACCGGACATGCCCGTGGAAGGAGCATGTCTTTGAATCCAAACCAGGGACATGGAAAGATTTGATAGCGATGGTTTGTTACTGAAGGATATTTCACACTCAATACTAGGGCTTTGTGTACACATGAAGTATGATGGGTGTTTGTCGGCGTCTGTTTCTTATTATCTCTCACCACCCATCTACCTACTTCCCCGTTGCAAATCAATCCAAAGGGCCGTAACGAAGGTTTGGCACAAAATCTGCGTGAACCTTTTGTTTTACCTCTTTAGGTACCTGAGCCATAGCTTCGACTCCTTCAAGAAGAACTATCTGCTGTCCAGCCTGCAACATCACAACTGTTAGCATTATATACAACAAAGCTTGGTGGTATCTTACCCCGAAATGATGAATCATGTGACAATGCAACATACTCGCAGCAGGAAACGTGATTTCATAGCGAATGACAGTCCAGTCTCCGGTGGCATTCCCAAGCCGACATCCATCACGAATGGGAGGGTCGTTGAAGTTGAAGTATTCCGCAGCACCTGAATCAATGGCTTCTTGGACTGTCTCCCAAGGAAATCCATTATGCCCGATTCCGATGATCCACGCCTTGTGATTGTGCTTATGGAAGGGATGCTGACTCGTAACATTGGCTCCATTCTCGAAGATGATGTCAACAACAGATCCATTCCAGAGTACGTTCTGGGCACCCAGTGTTGTACTACCTCTAGAGTCTTTTTCCCATAGAACAGGTGGCAGTTGCTGGCGGAATGCTTGATGAGAACCCAGACCCAAAGACCAAGCTGAAGGTCCCGTCATGTTAATGAAGAGCTTTACTGTTTGGTCAGAGGTCGGTGGTGGAGGTCTCGCAGGGAAAGGAGCCAGCTTCATCTCATCCATAGATGTTGAAGATGTTGACATCAGAGTACCGTTTAGATGTACCCATGGTCTCGAAGTAGGGATTTTCGTGATTTCGTTATCGTTTGTTTTGGAGGGATAACGAAGGATACCAAGTCCCTGGATGACCTGTTCCGTTCGGAGGGACGATAAACGGATTGCGTAGTCTCCTGGACTCTTATCCAGGTGTACTAAAATGCTAGTCATATCTTGTCAATTAACCGTGGTCTCACCAAGGAACAAACACGTACCTTATACGTTCGCCAAGGTTGCAATTAGCAGTGTGCACCTTTTGGGGGTGAACAAATTCTCCGTCTGCAGCAACGACATAGAACTCATGCTCATCAATGCTGATTTGTAACTCGTGGTGTGCGCCAGAATGGATAAAGTTGATCCATATCCATTCTTCTCCATCCGCCGCGGCGACAACTTCAAGCTCTCCGTTTGTTGGTTCACAAACTTGAGCATTGGCATAAAGTCCCTGCTTGGGTTGGACCTTGCATCCAAGTAAGTTTCTACCAGATCCCCCTGTCTCTTCAATCAGTTCTCTAGAGTGGCAATACGTCCTGCCTTTTCCGTTCATGACGATCGAGTTACTGCACCAGGGGACGATACCCGTGTCTCGGTACATAATAAGAAGTATGTCCATCGGCTCAGCATTCCAGTCGCTTATGACGATATGTCGAGGGTTCGCTTCTGCACGCTTCATTCCCTTGAGGTCTTGCGGTGACGATGAAATAGTCTTGTATGGTCTTGGCCGCCAAGCAGCAGGTTCTATCCAGATGGGACCGCGTTGCCCATCGGCAAATGCAGGACCGAAATGTCCGTGGTAGAAGTAGCTTCCGTATTGTTGCTGCACAGTAAACCGGTATGTGTAGTTATCGCGTGGTTGGATTGAGTACTGCGTTACTCCAGGGACACCATCGTTCCAAGGTCTGTCCACCTGATAGATTCCGTGCCTAAGCACCATATGAGTCTCTGACTTCCACAATAATATCTTCCTGGGTGGTAACATACCAATGCATAGTAGTCTCAGTGGCGAGCTGGTTGCTCAAGAATACCTCAACTTCCTCGCCCTCGCTGGCTGTAATCAAGGGGCCAGGAGTTTGGCCATTGATGGCAAAGACGGGTCGCCCATGGCCATCGGCAGCACTCCATTGGCTAGTAATGGTGAAGTTGTACCGTCGTAATCCACTTACAAGATCACCTAACAACAAAAACGAGAGCACAAAGCTTGCAGTGCATCGTCGTATGGTGGTCATGTTACTTGATAATAATGGAACTGGCTTTGTTGTCGGTGGGGTTTGCAAATGCAATGAAGAAGGGGCACAGTCGCTATATACAATGGCACCGCATCCATATTGACTCGGTCTCGGTCAAGGTGCCTCTTGTGAATAGCTTGAGACAGGGATGCAACCTCGCCTCAATTACCGAGCTCAAGGGCTAGGGGATGGACTATGCTGTTCGGTATCGTCGGCATTCAGCTAGTTGCTACGCTGGACAGGGACGTGGCAATCCGGGGCTCTTAGATCGTCACTCGTTACCCCGTCCAGTTTGATCACAGGTTGCGGATCACTCAGTCGCAGATTTCTCCACAGATGAAACGACCTAGTCAACCCTTTTCCACCCCGTGATTATGAAAGATGTCATGAGCCCGATAATTCTTCAAATTGGGAGTTGTAAACTGACGTGTCTCCTGCTGCTGAGAGAGAGTGAGGTTGCTATATAGAGCAAAGAAGTAAATGACAATGGCAGGTCGACGAGCATGAGTCAGGACAGAAAGGACTAGAAAATCGACTAGCTCTCCTACTTTGATCACGGCTGACCCTTACCTTTTGCAAGCATGCTTATAAGGAATGTGGTATGGTTGATTGGGCTTCAATTTGATCTTCAACTCATCGTTTTTTAGCCAATGATGTTTGAAGACATTATGGAACCTCACGTAGAACAACAAACAGACCAGGGGTAGAAAGTCTAATTTATGGCCCCATATACCAGATCTCTTCCTTAAGGGGACTATATGACCGATAATCTCGACTCGTTCCTTAGTTCTTGCTAGGTTGACAATGCTTTGTAATTGATTCGCATCGCCTGAGACAAGTATAGTCGCAGTGACTACTCTGAAAGGAGTATTGTATCTTCTTCAACGGCCGCACGCTTGAGGGCGACACCAGACACAAGCATAGCGATAGCTGCTCTGTGAGGTCACCAGAACTAGCTCAGCGAATGAGGCTCACTAAGTGTCGCAAAAGAGCCTAATTAGAGAACTTTTATATAAACGAGCGGCTGTTTACGTTGATAACCAAACCTCGGCTCCAATAACACTCAACAATGGATCCTAAGCAGGCTTTTCTACCGAGTGTGAACCGGCTTCACACTACTTCTCGAAATGCTTGGCTATTCGTTATCGTCCTTACAACATTCTCTCTAGCCTTGGCTTTCTGGCACAAAGATTTGCACCATGTTCTTCCACACTGGACTGAAGAGAAAGATGCAAGTGTCGCATCTGCTGCTCTAGTCAGGAGTTACCACCTACAAACAGGTGTACGTTGGATGAACCCAGGTAAGCCAACCGTCGTTACTGTAGGTCAATGGTACTAATAGGGTCAGACGGTGGTCGATGGCGAGTCATGTTCACGTGTAACGGCCAGTCCCCTTGCCCTACGTTATATGCTGAGGAAGGGGATATTATCGATTTGAGTGTAAAGAGCGACATATATGCTCAGTCATCTATCCATATGTATGTTGAAGCAAGATAGTTAAAGTATATACACTAACACTCCATCATAGATCTGGTATTGGGCACAAACAGTAATTACATCTGATGAAGGCTTCATATCTATTCAACTGACAAGACTTGAGTAGGACTCTTGGACCTTGGAACGATGGAACCGCAGGTCTTTCTCAAGTAAGCAACCATCGCCACCTTTTTATGGGACATTCTTGACTAACACTTTACAGTTTCCAACCCTTCCGAGAAGCAACTGGTCTACCGCCTATGATACATCAGGCGCATGGGGGCTGAACTGGTTCATTGACCACACTACCACAGCATCAGCAGATGTAAGCTGGACGTCCATTCCGACTCCTAGTGTCGATCTTGTCACGACTATTTACTGACTTCTATCGCAAGGGTATTGCTGGTGCTATTTACGTTGCACCTGCTCCAGATCGTCCACGGCCTTATCACCTCATCACGAATGACAGCTTAGACATCCGCCAAATCCGCGAAGCTGAGCGCGCCATTCGTCATGTCATAATCCAGAATCATCAACATCGTGATACAGTCTGGAAGTTACTCCGCATGAGAGTTGAAGGGTCGGAGTATTACTGTTATGATTCGATTCTAGTCAATGGTAACAGCATTTGTCCATATGGTAGGCAACCAAAGCTAATCCTACTTCTCGGCAGGGAAGGGTCGTGTACACTGTCGTCAACCTGGATATGATCACATCAATGGCCATGCACTAGACCAGAAGGGATGCATCCAGCCTCCTGGGTTACCTGATGAGACTTGTACACCAAGCGAAGCAGACTATGAGGTTTGTAGTCCTGACAATGCGCAATCTAGTATTTGGCCCATTTCTTTTTCTTTCGAGCTCACAATGAAAACAGGTCATTGAAACCCAAGGTCAAAGGTACGTGATGTTGAATCTCATCAACTTGGGCTTCGAGCATTCTGTCAAAGTCTCTATCGACCACCACAAGATGACTTTGGTGGCCAACAACGGTGGCTTTGTCTTTCCAGAAACGTCAGATGTGAGTCTTCTTCCCTTTTAAACCGGATGATGTGTCTGATGCCTGTCAGGTTGTGTACATCCCAGATCCCAGCCGTGTGACAGTATTGGTACATCTAGATGCTGAGCCAGATGATTACGCCGTCCGCATATCTTCAACCAGTGAACTACAGAACCTTCACGGGTACGCCATCTTGAGATATCGGGTATGTTCCCCTCCGCGAAACGGAGCTTGGCTGATCTAACACCATCGTAGGCGAAGCGCCCGCCTCAATATGGCGAGCCCATGACACTACCGCCAACCAAGCCAGAGACAATATGTCTTTTTCCTGACGGAAATACGCACCCAGACTGCAGTACCACTGATGCACAGTTTGTTCCTCCGTATCCTGCAAATCCCCCACCATCAGTCACCAAGCATCGACCAGCACAGGCCGACTTGACTTTCAGATTAGCAGCAGACTCCCAGCCGTCAAAAACTGAGCGTGTACCAGAGTATTTTCTCAATGGCAAGCCATGGCAACTCTTCCACGGCTCAATGTTGCCTCTTCTTTTTCACGCTGCGAACGAAACGTTGGAAAAGCCTGTCATCAGCAACCTGCCTCTAGGTTCGGTGGTAGATCTCATAATCGAGAATCGTATCAACGAAACGATATCATTCTACAAGCATGGTGAACCCTCATGGCTTCTTGGCTCTGGTGCGAACGAGAGGTTCCCTGGAAAAACAGTGGAAGACGCAATGCAGAGACCAGGTGTGCCGGAGAAGCTCCTCAATTTGCACAATCCTGGGCTCGTGATTGTTCATGATTTGCCTGCGCTGGGTTGGAGTGTTTTGAGATTCAAGGTGACGTCCCAGACAGCAACGATGCTGCATGCTGCGAAGCTGAGATACTTTGCTGTAAGTCAAATATTGTTAGCGCATTAATTAGTGGTCAATCACTAAGAAAGATGCCTAGTTGGGTATGACAGTGCCTATCCTGGAGGGAATTACAGTGGACACGCCACTGAAAGTTCCCGAATCGGTCGTTGACAGGCCTCATGTCGACTTTAAGCCCGCCCACGATGGTATTTTTGGATGATGGGTTGATAACGATCTTTTGAACGGTATGGGTGAACGAGATTAGACGCATTGTCAATATTTATTTCAAATACAATTGTAGCATACACGGCTATGCAAGTCCATAGTTTGAGTAGGATCAAAAATGCGGTAATTGTGACCAGCTGTAGAGCGCGACGCATGCGCCCCACCACCAAACCCAATTCCGCAAACGTAGCTTTGAAGCCATCGGTTGTGGAATGATGATTGACCACAACGCAGCAACGATGCACTGTACGTCTGTTGCATTATAGTATCCATTTGCATCTCATCTAAGCACATACGACCAAAGCTCGTAGAAAATACGGGATCCCGTCCGCTCTCCCATAGTCAAGCTGCGAAGCGCTGGATTAGTAGTTGGGTCGGTGACGACCAG